>NW_027176218.1:4011165-4066165 GCF_023055335.1 Clinocottus analis | reverse complement strand
CTTTAGCAACGTTCTCTTTTCAGAGCAATCAAAGCACTTCCAGTCACATCCCCTCCACATGTGTCTCAGAGGTAAACCTTCAATTGTTTCCACACACACATGCTGACAGCTCGTTAATGACAGGTAATAAAGGTTGTGTAAACACATCTGTTGGCGCTGAGTTACCAGACAGTAAAAGGCCGTAAAACTGCAGGCCATCAGGCCCGAAGCACAGAGCATCCATTATCAGTCCAGAGTCCTCCATCGCAGCGTCCACCATCAACGACCATTCAGTCGCTCGTCAGCGCACTTTGTTTTCGTTTGATTTGTCTCTTTTGTTGAACTCCTTTCGAAGAAATGCCCCTGAGTTTGGATGTAACCGCCCTTTAGTGTTTCGTCATCCAATGACCCCAAAAAAAAATCAACTGTCCGATGATTTGGAGACATCGAAATCCAACCTGAAGACATCTGTAGAAAGCGATGACGCCAGGCGATACAAAGAACAGAAAGGAGATTAGTTGATACCAACACTGCTGTGCTAAACACTAGTTTCATACATCATAAAATGTTGTATGGTTGCAAACTTGAAAACAGACTTTTACAAGGTTTGTTACCTCACAATTGAGGAAAAATAAACGTAGGACTACTGTTTTTAAAGGTATATCAAGAGCACCTATAGCCGCACACTCTCTCTCTCTCTCACACACACACACGCTACAAAGTAACGTGTCGGACACACAATAATGAGCTGGAGGGCACAAGCATCTCCATGCTGGCAGTAGGCGCCACATGGCTGATGACGATGCACAGATGGCACTGGGCGTGTCATTATTACTGCAGAAGTGGTCACCAAATGACATGAAACCAAAAGCAGTGATTAAGAACAATCAATAACGATGATTAAATGAAATGCGGCACAAAGGACTGGATGCCGGTGACGCTGACAGAGAAGGACTGAACACGTCCCAAAGCCCCTATTAGGATCCGCGCGGAGCTTTTGTCCACCTCTGATGTCAAAGCGAGGCTGTTGCATGAAAAAAAGAAATCGGTGGCATGTTGATTTATTTGACTCAAACATTGGTGATGCAAATGAATGCACTGATTTCATTCTCTGAAGAAATGAGCTGCGGCGTCTTCCTTTTGAAATGTAAATTGAACACTGATTGAGGGTAGTACCCTGGAGATGTAGTTCTGTAAAACACGTGCGCTTCTGGTACTGTTCATTAGACTAAATGATTATATCTTCATGTGTGTGTGTTGAGTTGGGTTAGATTGGTTTCCCAGAAGACATTGCAGTGTTTGAAAAGAGTGTTCAGCTTCCAGTAAATGCAGAAGACAGTGCAGACGGAAAAAGAGATATGGTGCTATTAACACGCACACACACACACATACACACACACAGACACACACAGAGACACACACACACACGCACAGAGCACAACTTGGCTATCCTAAAACCCTGTGAGCGATTCCAGGTGTTTTTGGCATCCCGTTCTTTCCCTCTCTGCAGGGACCATGAATTAAAAATCCTATAAAATAAACTGCTGGCTACGTCTCAAGGAATATGCAGCACATGCGGTTTTACATGATCCAAATTACACCTCAGGACATGAAGGGTGATACAGAAAAATACATAAAGAGGCAGAAAAAGAGGGGAAAAGTGAGATTGAGAAAGGGCAAAAAGGCAAAAAAGGATAAAAGGCGATATTGCCAAAGATGGACGTACGCAAAAAAAAAAGGATTTTGACTTTTTTTTGCCTTCATGTGTGTAGAATTTACTCTTTCTTTTCCTGAATGCATCTGCATTAAAACTCAGTCTGGATGATTGAGAGATCTAGGACATGAAGAGGAGCCAACATGTAGAAGTGAGCACAGCGATGCGTCCTGGCATGTTTTCATTCAGCCTCTCTGACTCGTTTATGCCAAGTCAGCAAAGCGGTGGTCGGGGTCTGGGCGAGGTTTTATGTTTGTGTGCGCGCGCACTCCGAGTTTGTGTGTGTGTGTGTGTGTGTGTGTGTGTGTGTTAACAACACATAATTCTTTGGCAAAATACACAAAGGTCTAACAAGCAAAGTGAGCAGTAAAAGAGTGGTGTCATCACCCTTTTTGATGATGAAGCATAGTTTTCAAATTTCAAGTAAATTTTAAGGTAACCTTTGAAATGTCGTAAGAAATTGTGCGTTGGTGCGTTTCTATTAACTGGTTTGGAGTGAATGAACTTAACTCAAGCTTAGTTTGAGCAGAAGTTCAATGCTAGCCATGTCAGAAAGGCCCAAACCACCACAAGGGAGCTTTTTTTTCTTCTTTTTCGCAATTTTGGATTGATGATATGTAATCAAGTCTTTGCCTGACACGCGGTGTGAATACGTCATTACGTGATCAATTAACTGGCATTTTACGACACTCGTCGGATGAGCAAACGCTTCTTTGTCTTTCTCGGCATGGCACGGACAAACAACGCGTCTTGTCATTTGATTTGAAGGAGTTCTTGATTACCAAGAATCGCAGCTCCGCATGGTGTCTTTGAACCGGTTGCATTGAAAAAAGTGCATTCAAATATGAATATACAACCAATTTGTCGATTGGCTATTGGATGCATCATTTGTCGGTGTTAACTGAAAGCGTATTTGGGTCCAATCGCAAACCGCTGGCCCCGCCTCCGTCCTTCCCGGCCTCGCCATTCAGCCCCCCGCTGGAGGGCGAACATAATCCTTTACTTTCTCCCTTTCTGGGCTTCTCCCAGGCGGTTTTCCGTTACGGGAAGCCAGATGGGACTGTGGCACGCCAGGCATTTCACCTGGTTCCAGTCCTGGCTCTCGCCGTCCTCTCCCAGCGAGGGCCGGGGCATGAATCGCCTCCCGCCGAGGCACGCGACGCCCTCTCGCATTGTTCCATGGCGTCGGCTGTTCCTCAGGACACCTCGGGCTATTGCTCCTGCCAGTGGGGAACAGACGCGCACACTTTTTATACTCGGACTCTTTCGAAAGGGCCAACGCAAAAGGGCACGTTTTATTCTTCTACAGTACAGTAAATCAACACTTTGCCCACAGATGTGTTCCAGCAGGCTTTAGACTTTGTGTATTTCCTCATTCTGGCCACAGTCCACTCTCTGTTTCTCTCTTTCTTGAACCCGTTGCCATTAAATAATTATTCCAAACCTTAAACATATTGTAATTTTGGGGTAAATTGTCGATAGTCAAGACAGTAACAAGATAAAAGGTTGCAGTTTCTGCATGATTACTATGCTGCGTTGGCATTTGGTATGATGGTTTATGCAGCTGGTGTAAACTCAGACGGAGACTAACAGTTGGCTCTTTTGGCTCAGTTTTCCCTTTTGTGTAGAATCGGCCAAAACAATGGAAAAATCATTTCGGAGAAGAAGAAGAGTCAAATCTCTCTCTCTCTGAGCCACAAATATTTAAGTATTTATTGGTGCTCTGTGCTCGGACATGAATTCAGCAAAAATCAGGTTAAAAACATAGGGAACTGTGAAATACCTTTCAGCACAAAGTAATGCACACACCTGCGAGCAGTATACTACTAGTATATCATGAAATAAAGCATTAATAAGATTGATTAAGTATTTGGACCAAATACATAGCATTTCGTACACACATTCAAAATGTACACTTGATACAAAAAACAACAAGTACTAACAAAAAGCAGAGCAAGAATTTTCATCCAATTTCAGTCTAAATGTACTTAAAAAGCTGAGCACAGCAGCTGTATTTAGCTGTGCGCTAGCCACTTGGCTCCTGCCTAGTTTAGATTATCACCCTCGTAAAATGCAGCCATGGTTAATTACGCGGAAAGGGAATCCGTGACTTGTGCAGCTTTGGGCAAAAAAAGAAAGAAAAGAAAAGCACACTTGCGAAGCCACACTTTGCTAAATGTATTCACAAAACGTGCAAGCAACAAGACGCAAACTCCCCAATGCATACACACTCGCACACACACACACACACACACATATTTACATACATTTGAAAGGTCGACACATGGCGACGACCACCCAAGAAGGAGCAGCCTCTTTGAAAATAATGAAAATTCCACTGCAGCCGGGCGCTGCACAGCGGGCCGACGGCAGCGCTGCGTCTGCACAGTAGAGTCTTATGGAGGCTCGCGTCCCACCTGGCTGCAGCGGCCGCTAAGTGCAGGCACAGCGCCACGAGGATAAACAGAAAACCCTCAGTGGGAGTCCTGCGTAAGGATGCTGTCAGGAGGGGGATGACAGATATCAGTGCTGTAAACCGGCCAAGATTTCATATTTATACCAAAAGACCAAGTCCAGTTTGTCTTTGAAATGTGTGATCTCCACATAAAACGTGTAATTTAGTTTCAACAAATATCCTTCGCTGAATTGCATTTTACTATATTACATGAGGATTTAATCTGTAAACACCCGATGCCTGTTCCATCGTATCAGTTAAGTGCATTGATGCCTGTTTGATACTATTATTAACTTCAGTTAAACTAAATTATAGACAAACGTAAGGGCTCTGCCCTATGAAGCATAGCTCAGAGTATGGAGTTACATTCATGTTTGGTATACTTAGTTAATTGTTCATCATCTTGACATTTATCAGCGAGCAGTAGTCACATTTATACAGCTGTGGAGACACTTCTAACACACGCTCTGCTTGATGACATAACTCCCTCCACCACCTGAGCCCGGTCCTATCTGAATATGTACGCTGCTGCTGTTTCGATTCTGTGAGAGCTTTCTCAAAGAGGAGGGCATTTTAATGCTTAGTATAACGTTTTCTTGTCAATTTCTAGAAATAAGATAGTAATAATGTCCCTGACAGAGTAAATAGAAAACCAATTTGTGTAAAAACCAAAACAAAAGCTGTTCTATTACATTTGTGAAAGCACACATTACATGATCCATAACCATTTGATAGCTTGGATTTTTTAGTGCTTTGTCAAATTCAATTTAAATTACTATGTGGGACATCGTACAAAGTTGATGTTGTGCAACGTTCGTACTCCAATAACGATACATCACGATCTATTACTTAACCCAACTAAGTAGTTTTGTTGCCTATAACATAATTGAGTTTCCTGTGAAGATGGAAGACACACACACACACACACACACACACACACACACACACACACACACACACACACACACACACACACACACACACACACACACACACACACACGCCATTATAAAGCCACATACATGCAACAACCTCCACTCACCCTACAAGAGGAAAGCAACAGATGAAGTGAAAACATGGCAGTGGTGAAAATCATTGCTTTCCTGCAGGTTGAAACAATAAGAAGGAACCGCAGAGAGTCAGGAGGCTTTCTGGTTTCTCGTGACCAAAAACTGTTCAGCCCAAAGAATGTACCAAACCCATTTTTACTATTGAAGTTCCAAGGCTAAGGAGGGCAAACCAGGGGTGTATTCCAGCTTCCAAACCTCAACATCCATCACTGCAATCAAACCCTGTCCTCTCTCTCTCTCTCCCCTTCTCTCTCTTCCACCTGAAACAAGAGCAACAAGAGCAACATTCACAAATTCCTCGACTCGGGCCGCCAATCATAAAGTTATAGAACGATCACCCGAAACCCCGCCGGTGTGACTCGGGTGATTATTAAGAATTCCTCCGCTGCACCACAAGCGCTGCCCTGTTCCTGTCCACGCCCCCACGGTGATGGCGCGAGTCACAAATCTTTCCTGACGAGTCCTAAAAATATGTAATTTTGCAGCACACCCAAGTCTTGTGAAACAAGCAAAGCGTAGTGTGTAAATCAGGAGGGGAAGGCGCTGATTTGCTGTCAAGGAGAGCGAGAAAGTCCCGTCTAATAACAGCTGACTGATGATACAGTTTTACACTTTAACGGCTTCAGCTGGTGCTGTCCTCTCTGGACACGACAACTTCACAACCCTTGATCGCAGTACTACTATTAGCTTTTAACGTGATAAGACTTACACAATGCTTCAAATGTACGACCTGCAAGCTGTTATTAATCTTCCCAATGCAGCCACCGTTACTTTCTGAAACAATTGTGAGCTGGATTGTTGGTGTTGCTCTTTTTAAAACGGTAAAAAGACACGGCCCCCGCCTTTTTCTTTTCAAACCCTAAAACATACAAGCGGGGTTCATCCTCAAAAAAGTGGTAGACATTGGCATGCAGAGTATACTAAAGAGACAATTTTAATGTTTGAGCTTGGCCCCACTCTTTGCCATCGGACAAACAAGTCTTCATTCATACGTTTTTCACTGGACATCGTCTCCTGCTGCCCGGCCTCAAGCGGCGCCTCTAAAATTGTGTTAATGGTTTTACAAATAGCACCTGAGCACCTAACGAGTGTTGAGAAATAACATTTTTTTGGGTGTATGTTTTTCTTGTTGGTCACTTTCACTTTTTTTGAGTTTTCAGTTGAAATATGTAAAACAAAACATGATTTGTTGAACTTACAATACAGTATTTTTGAAATGCTACACTGCCTGCTACACTGCCTCTGCTTTACAATGTGAAATACCAGCGTTAATGTACGTCTGCTTTCTTTATTTCTGGTTCAAAACCCACAAAATCGTACTAAGTGTCCAAATATTGTATTACAGCAAAAGGAAAAAAGGTTCAACCTAAAGCAAGACCAATGTTATTACTGGCTAAAGTCAAAGGCTTTAACAGGCTTCAATCATTTTTCATGTTTTACTGGAAAGGGAAAGGATCTTGACTTCATTGTTTGGGTTGAAAAAAATATACAGAAGAACAATAAGCTTCACTTCCTCCATCAAGGCACCGATAATAAAGCGACTAAAGGTCAGAGCTGTAGTGTTAAAAGTTTATTTCTTAGCCCAAACAAAAGAACATTAAAGTAACAATATACAAGAAGAAAAAAATGCTAACAGCCAAGAAAAAGGTGTGAGATGTGTAATTACACAAATAAATGAGAATACGGTTTCCTTACAGTCGGCTTATCTGTCGGTTCCTGTTACCAGTTTATATAAGTGGACATTTTCATAGGTAATAAACTGTGTATCACTTTGTGGGCGGGTGTCACCGGCCAGAACATAACAGGAAAAAACAGTACATCATTAGACCAGGTTGGAGTTGCATTACAGTGCACGTTTGTGTAACTCTGTGGGGGTTAAGCTCGGGCTGTGTGAGTTAATGCAAGCCAGAATGAGGGAGTTTCGGAGCAGTGAGAGTGAGGTTACTCCAGTCCGGAGACTTGGTCTGGTGCCAGCTCTCCTGACCCAGAACATTTTGTACCGTATTGCAGGCATGCAGGCAAGAGCCATTGTCTTCATACACTCATACTCACACAAACACACACGTACTTGTTCCTCTTTGTGACAACCAACGATTTATTTTGGAGTCGAATCCTGTTTCCTTAACCCTAAACCCTGACCTGAACTCCAGTCCAACCTCGACATGATCCTCTAATCCAATGTCAAAGCCTTGAAACGAGAACTGAACAAAACCCCAGGTGTAACTTTAAAGTGCTGAAACATCTCCAAGAAATGACCCGGAAATTACTTTTTTTGTTAGTTCTCTTTTCTTCACAATTTCATTTTGTCTTAAATACTATTCATACAGTATTTATATCAGTAAATGTGGACCAGAGTCCAGATAAATCCATATTTAAGTATGTCTTGATTACTATTCATATGTAAATACTATTTGTATTTAAAGTGACAATTCACAGCTAGCTGTTCAGATACCTTTATCTTGCATTAAATTCATTAAATCTAGATGCATATGCCCCGTAATTTTCGGTCTGCTGACATGGAGGCTAATCCCACAGTAAACATCACATTAACTATAATTATCTAAGTGACATGTTTTCATGTATTTTTGCTTGTTGAAGTTATATTGTAAGTTATAGATTTAGGAAGCTATTCAATTCAATTACATATTTTGTGTGACCAAAATCGCAAATTGCAAATTTGCCTCACAGGGCTTTACAATCTCTACAGATACGACATCCTCTGTTATCGAAACAGGAAAAACTGCCCCCCAAAAAAACTTCGACGTGGAGAAAAAAAAAGACGAAACCTTCGGGAGAGCAAGAAGATTTCTCTCCCGGGATGGACAGAAGTGCAACAGAGGCCATTTGTACAGAACAACGTAACAGAGTTACAGCACATTCAATGAATATGACTTATTTATTATTCACATGAGAGAGTAGCAGACATGATGAGAAAGTAAGTAATGGTCGACCAGTGTCCCAAAATAACCACAATCGATGGAAACCTGTGAGGCGAGAAATCACTATTGACTACATTGATTATATTTTCACACAAAAGATACAACGTTTAAATAAATCAGGAAGCAGTGTTCTGTGTTTGAATATGCAAGTCATGCTTTTAAAATAAGAATAAGATCCCTAACCTGTTGCATAAACGCAGGCTTACACTAACCAGGTTATTACAGTGCTTATAAACCTTTTCTCTATATCTCATATGTAAATATGGACCCAGATGCTAACACACAGTGCATTTCAATCTCCCTCTTTCTCCGATACACACACCTACAAACACACACATCTACACACATAAACAAGACTCAACTTCAACACAGTTTGGAACTCAGCTGACAGTTTTACACACATATCTTCCACTAATACGTTCTCGGGCCCGGATTTACAAACAGCTCAATTTAGCTGTGGTTAGCTTTAACCGTTAGCCACAGCCCCCACCCCAAGAGAATTAATAGGCAGGGGTGGACACAGGCATCCCCTTGTCTCTATTGGGCAGACCCCACACACACACACACACACACACACGCACACATAGCTGCAGACAGGGTACGCTACGCTAAGTATAGCCATGCAGGCTAACCACACATTGAGATGGAGGTTTGGCTCCGAGACAGCTCGAGCTGCCAGGCTAGCTTTGCCCCCGCTTTTAGAAGTGTCCGTCACACATAAACACACAATCACACTGGTGCTTGAGCTATTTCGAGAAGCGCCGTAAAAGAAGTGCACAAGCTGCGTACGATGCAGACGGAGTATTCAGCCCACGCTCACAATGTAAATACACAAACCCCAAAAGCAGACATCAGGCAGACACAGACTCACGCGGCGCACACAAACACATATTTACACTTGATAAACACCAGGAAGCTAAGATTAACCATCTTTACAGCTCTTTTTTACCTGAGCTCAACAGTGCTTTTATAGTAGGACCTTAAAATACACTTAGTGGTAGCCGCAAGAGACTCCCCATGTCTCCTCAGAGCGACAGTGCTTTATTTTGATAGGCTGAGCAACCTGGTGTGAGAAAAAGAGCCAATGAGACACCCAGTGTTGAGAAAGTTGCTTGAAAAATGTAATACATTACAGTACTATAAGCAGCCTTAGCCAGCACAGCTCTGTCAGTGTTGCCTTAAAACAACTCCGAACCCACTTGTCACATATTCTGTTTTTATTTGCACGGGATTGAAAAACAAGTAGCATTTCCTCTGATGAATGCTGACAGGCTACAGAAGTTTTCACCCTTTCAAAATGACAGTGGGTGACGTCACAGCGACTTCGTCCACTTCCTGTCTACAGTTTATGGCTTATACACAGACACCAAACTGATATCATCACACTCCCGGTAAGACCACAAAGTAGCCGAATCACTTATTCAGGTAACATAAGTGTCTCAGTATTATTAAGATAACTGTAATATCTTAATTTTAAAATACACCCCTTACATCACTTGTTACTTTAGAAAGCCCAAGATGAAAACTGGCATTTGAAGAAACATTTAGCTTTCAGGTAGCGACATAAATGACTCAGTACTTCTCTTGTATTGCTAACTGACCGCACTCTTAACTCAAATGCATGATTAAGCAGCGAGTGATTTTTTTTTCATTAGCGCCGGTTCTTCACACAGACGAACCTTTTACTTTTCAACACGGCAAATCCGTGTCACTTAAAGGCCTGCAAAGCATCATTAATAATGTCATGACCCCCAGACAAGAGTGAAAACAAATGAGACACTGTGCTCCTGTGCGGCTGTGGATCAGAGGTATACAACTCCACTGAGGACTGTAACGCAGCTAAATCAGCGGACAATCAAATAATTACAATCACAGTTGCCGTTCTGCCGAATTAAACAGCTAGCGTCTGCAATTTAAAACCTCAGTAAAACGTGACCGCCCCAAACAAGGACCTCAATTCTCTGTCAACGCGCCCCCGGCCCAGGCCCGACCCCACTGCCGCGGTAATAACTTCCCAAAAGCAGACAGGGGACCCCTAAATAGCAGCACTTAGACAACCACGGGTGGGCAGACATCTACCCACGGCACAGCCGCCGTTCCATAGTCTGCAGATTCGTATAAACACACATATAGCCCCCCAGCCGAGCGCATACACCCAGCCAAGTGATTAGGGTTGGGTTAATGAGTAGGCTTCAGTAAACCAGTGGCTCCTGTAGGCTCCTGGTTGTACCAAACCACTGCTTCCTGTCTTATGGGATCTCCCATCTATCCAAAAGATATTGCTACTCAAATAATATCAGGGCTGAAGTAAATGTTTAACCTTTTTGTAAACATCTATAAAGTTGTTCCTCTCCTCTCCCATCTTGTTGACTCTACCCATCACTCAGGCAACCTGGACGTACTCTTCTTAGAAAAAGGTCAGAGGTCCCAAAAGAAACACTCCAACACTCCTAAAATAATAGCTGCTTGTTCTCAACACTAGGGGAGTGGAGCCATGCATGACCAGAATTGCAATTAGAAATGTTCAAGGGTCAAAAGAATGGCGTTTTGACTGAGCCAGATGGGAACAAGAATTAATGAATTACTAATCTGTATTTTTTCAGAATGATCAAGTAGTCAGTATCACTGGGGTGACCAACCTATCATGGTCCAAAACATCAACATTCATTATAAATTATAACCAAAATTCACATTTCTGATACACAACTAGCATGTTAACTGTGCATGACCCCGGGAACTCCCACTAGTGATGTTGACTTTTGTCTTGAATCTTAGACTCCCCTTACTACTATTTTGAAACATATTTACGTTATTTAATTGTAAACAAAATCACACTACTAATACTATACTTCTGTGTGTTTTGTGATCTTTTTTTCTCTCACCAAAACACTGGAACAACCACCAAAAGCCCAGTATTATATGTGTAAAGACTTAGTCTTATAGAGCACAGTTCTTAATTATTTTCCCTTCTTTTATCCATTGACACAAACATTCATTCTGCCCATCGGGAGCACCTTGTGGCCTCAGTGTGTTGATCCCTTCATCGACACACTGTTCAACATGCGGACAGCATTGATTGCCAATAATGTCATTGAAGGACGACAAGTTCCACCTGCTTAATGGAGGCACGGAATACGGAATTCAGAATACGGAATACGGAATATAGAATACGGAATACGGAATTCAGAATACAGAATATAGAATACGGAATACGGAATTCAGAATACAGAATATAGAATACGGAATACGGAATTCAGAATACAGAATACAGAATATAGAATATAGAATACGGAATACAGAAGAAGGAATCACGCAGGCGCAGCTTATTCCACCAACTGTTCATTAGTTTTTAGAAAAGACAGATGTATGGTAAATGAATGAACAAGGACCATACTCTTACTCTATGTACATACAATAATAGTACCTGGTAATAATGCATATATGCGGATGTAAATGTGTTTTCATTGAAATGGCTTAACGAAGGGACGTTAATGAAATATATGCAATGAATCCAACTATACGGGTATGCAAAGGCATCCGTACATTTTGTGAAAAGGAGTGACTACACATTTAAGCCGTTACCTTCGAGTAGAAGCAAGAAAGCATAAATTATGAGGGGAATAAAGAAACCTTTCATTTATCCCTGGTTTGTACTTAGGCAGTGTGAACCTATAAAAACAGATAGAAACAGTACATTGCATTTAGGTTTTTTTTCAAGTCCTGAAGAAAAGGAAAAGACCGAGTTTGATTACACACACAGCAAAGTGTTTTTGAGTTTGTATATCAAGGGTATCCAATGCTCTACAGCTCAGACATGTTTTCTAACTCATTTCAGGTCCCTTTCATTTAAAGTGGTAGATGAAAAAGATGCAACTTTGATCAAGAGGACTAGCCAGGCACATGATTGCGACGTGAATTAAAACATGCTTCTATTTTTCTGTGATAAAAATAGAATTAGTTCTGGAAAACCTATCCTATCATCATCTCATCAGGGTAAATTCTTTCTACGAATTTCCAATACCAGGAGACGCTTGGTGTGTTCGCGTTCTTGGAATCAGATCGTGTGGGAACCTCCCACACGGTCCTCAACTCATTTCAGCGCCACAAAGTCGCCTGTCAAAACACGTTGCACGAGGGATTGCGTGCTGCCTTTTGACACAATACATGTTTAGATATGCAGATGGGAGAGCACATTTGTTATCCTCTCGGTTACATTTGAAATTTTTGTATCTGCAGTATTCGGCCAAGGCTCCCATCCTGACCACAGTGACCGAGTGACGCCGTCGCGTCTGTCGTTCCGATGTTTGGAGCGTTGAGTGTCAATCTAGCATTCGCAACAAGACAGCATCTTACAAAGAAACACAAGGTTTCACCTGTTTAGCTAATCCTCTTTGTCTTCATATACATGTATTCAAAGATACAGGTTCTTTTGTGCGTGCCCAAATCCTAAAATAGTCTGCCTCAAGATAATTAGGATTCCGATAATTTGTTCACGCTGAAAATCGTGACTTGCGCTCTGTAAATCTGTCATCTGTTCATCTGCAACTGTGTAACACATCTCAGCCTAAACAAAGCCTCCAAAAGTAATCTGTGGGTGAAGTCAGAGGACAATCAGTTCACTGTTTTCCCCCCTGCTGGAGCTTTATGAGTGAATCATGCAGCATCCAGACGTCCAGACATGCCTCCCCACAGGCCCCGAGGGTAAAGGTCAGCCTGCAGATGAAGGCGTGGGGTAGGCTGGGTTGAGGATGGGATATGAGTGTGCTTATGTGTGTGTGTGTGTGTCTGTCGTAGTGATTCTCCAGGTGTGTGTGAGAGGATTTAGGAGCTGGCTTCTGTGTCAGTCAGTAGCTGGTACGGTGTGAGAAACTGTGTCAGCTTCGTACATCACTTGTTCTGCTCTTTACAGTAAGGCTACGTTGTTACTTTAATACTGTAACTGGTTTATTTTGGTTCACTTATTTATTTTGAGTTGCTGAAGTTATTAACAAGAAAGTAAGGACATTGTGTTAAACATATATTTTTAAGATGATGATTCTATAATTCTTCCCAAA
Source organism: Clinocottus analis (assembly GCF_023055335.1). Lineage (NCBI taxonomy): Eukaryota > Metazoa > Chordata > Actinopteri > Perciformes > Cottidae > Clinocottus > Clinocottus analis. The sequence continues at coordinate 4,052,954 of NW_027176218.1, read as the reverse complement.
AGGCACTGTTGGAATCAACGTTCGCATGTACGCATGCTAGCACCTGCAACTTTTTATCAACAAAATATATTTTCTACTGATGATTCAAATAAGTCTGATCAAATTCAAATTTATTGTCATTGTACAGAGTACATGTAGTCGTGGAGTGAAGTGTAAAGAAGCAGTAAAAGTGCAGTGAAATTTGCTATGGAATTAAAAAACAGATAAATAATAATTAATACTAGAAAAATGACAGAACTAATGTTTAACTAGGATAACAATATAGACAGTTAACTGTACAGTGGATATGAGATGCTATATATATATATATATATATATATATATATATATATATATATATATATATATATATACATGACACAAGGCCTCAAATCTCTGAAGTTTGACATTTTCTTTGTCACTTCGTGTGGCCTAAATGACCCTTCTTCTTCACCTTTGGATGTTTGTTTTATTCTGCTTTTGCACCCGCCGAACGATAGAAACGCCATCAACACGCCCCGCTCACTTGACATTAATTCTTCTGACAATGAGCGGCTCTATTCACACAGAGACTCATTCAGGCTTCACACAGACTTTGCACTCGGGAGCTGGCAGGGTGAAGCCCGTTTAATGTCCGTCGGAATATTTTTGGACACTTGTCAAAAGCTTACAGCCCTTTCGGGTAAAGTCTAGATAAGTTCAGGGTTGCAGTGCAAGTAAGAAGGGCTTTAGTCACCCAACATTCACTGTGGGGACAAAGAGAACTAAAATAACTCTTTCCAACTGCAGGTGACAACACGATGATGTTGATGACGTCAAATTAGCTTGAAGTTGAAGCGACGGCACACAAACTTTAAAAAGTGTGCAGCCTTCTTTGTTCCTTTCGTTAGTGGCACGGTGAGAATGCGCTCACACATAATATGTCAGGGTCCATGGAGCAAAAATACACACACAGTCGTGTTTGCATAACTTTTGTGGACATTACATTTCCTGGAGACGTATACCTCGCCTAATCATAACATACCCAACCTTACCCAAACTTTGAACAGAGACTTCACCCTAAAACATTAATGATTTACATTATGAAGACCTGCATTTTGTCCCCAAAAGTAAGGCGGCCCCCACAGTGTAACTGTGTAATTAGATGTATGTCCCCACTAGATCAGTCAAACACGCACGCACACACACACACACACACACACACACACACACACACACACACACACACACACACACACACACACACACACACACACACACACACACACACACACACATCCTTCCACTAAGTGTCAGGGTGCTCTCCAGTTAACCTAAACTTTAAGACACCTGGCCGACATCCAATCACTCCAAGAACAATAACTCCAATCAGCCCCCCTTACACATACACATACACAGTGTCTACACCAATGGTTTAGACACACACACACACAGACACACACACAAAGCAAGAGTGTTGCAATTGCCTCAAAGCTCCGCTCTGTCTTTAGGGCATTGAGCCAACGAAACCTTCTGTCTACATTGTTATTTCTGCACCACTTCTGCTGCAAAAGTCCAGATAACATCTATCACTCCACTGAACAGGGAGTGGGGTGAGGATGGGGCCAGATAGAGGGTAAGAGAGGATCATTTGCAGCAGATAGCGAGAGAGTGAGAGTCAAGGACAGACACGCCGGAGAGAGGGTAGACACATTTTTATGGCTCCGAAACCCGTCGTTGATGAAACGAGCACGGACTGTAACATGCAGATTACATGTTGTCAACTCAAATGATGCAATGATTACAATCCTCCGCCAGGTAAACGATTGTAATCATCACATCATTTGTGGACCACAAACTATGTGACAATAGCACAAATGAGATACGCCACTTTGTTGTTGGTGATTAAGGGTCAGGTGAGGTGAGGGAAAAGCTTCAATTCCACCCATGCATTGACATGAGGGGAAACTTTAAGACTTAAGAGGAAGATTTTTCCACCAACCTACAGACACTAAAGCGGCCAGTCTAGCCCGTCAGAACTGTGTCTGAGACCCCTCCAACACACACACACACACACACACACACACACACACACACACACACACACCCACACACACACACACACATACCGAAACCGCCTACTGCATTGGCTTGCTCTGCGAGGTGAGGAAATAGGACTTAAACCTCTTCCTTAAGCCCTCTATTTACATTCCTTACACAACTATTTCCACTATTATGTGAACAACCGACTGTCACACGACGAAGAGTCTGAAAACATGCAGCGTTTTCACCTCATTCAAGTGATTTTGCGTCTCCCTCCCTCGTCCCCATGGCTGCCTCGTCACGTCTTCAGATTAAGTGTTGAACAACGCCTTGTTTGAACCACTGCTTTCGTAGCTTAACCTCATAACCCTTTAATTCAGTCTGTGGAAGTATACACGGTCGCTTTAAACTAAATGACATCATCTGAATGGAAATGTCCAGATTACACTATTTGATGCTGTATCCGTAATTGCACATGGCCCGAGGGACATTCAGACAATTGTTGTCACCTTGTTGAGGACTAGGACATTGCAGAGGAGAGGAGGACGGTTCACTCTCAATATGAAGCGAGGCAGAGAGACAAGAGTTAGCCTAACTGCTTTTAAGGATGTAAAGAAGAAGAAGAAGAAGAAGGAAGGAAGGAAGGAAGGAAGGAACCGCCCTGTTTTGTGCTTTAGGGTGGCACCACCCAAGAGCTCAAAGATCAGGCCAAACATCCACAGGTGTGTGTGTGGCTGCTGGAAATTGTGTGATGCATGTAACCACAGTTTGTATTCAAAACCTTCCATATATTCACCTCCTCTCCACCACCTACTCTCTGATGTATAGCCGATTAGACTGCAGCCACACTTCCGTCTCCGTCCACTCGGACCTGCCAAGAGGTGCTAATTATAGGCCGACCTTGACAGCGCTGCCTCATTGTCAACTGCCGGTAGTAGCCCTCCCCTCCCACTCTCTGCGCTGGACCCAGTCATTATTTAAGTAACTATCACTCTGGGTCAAAGGCACCCTCTTCTAGTCCCTCTGACATTCTTCACCCGGTTGTCTCCTGAGAGCGGAAGGAGAGTGGGCGAGGGGGACATTTAAAGGAATCCAGCGACAACATTTAGAAACATGCTGATTTGCTTCCTCTGCTGGAACAAGTTCTTGTCTAACAGCTGACGGAGTGACTTCCCGGAGTCTCATAACGTCTTTGTTTGTGTACACAAACCATTTAGAACGTGTTAATTAGTTAATTAGAGGTGTTGGTAGGCAATTGTTTTGGTCTGCATACAGCCAGGCTACCTGCCTCCACCTGCCTCCATTCTTTATGGTTACACGTACGTAGAAGTAAACCGAGCTCATGTTGCGTTTACATCACCGGCTTCATTTTAGTGGCCTGACTGTCTGGCACGAAAAGCCGGCTAGTTATCTTACCTCAGAATCAAAGAGCCGTCATGAAAGAGTTGCTTTCCAGACTTACAGATTTGCACCGGTGTTCAAAGTCACGAGGGGGGCTATATCCGCCACACCAAAGGGTAACGTGAGGGTTTCCTTGAAGTAGATAAGGACATTTAATATTAACTTTGTAGCCTGCCACAGACCGATGTGACATTTTCTAATGCAAAGAGGCAGCTCCTTCGAACTGTGTTCCTATGCTGCATTCGAAATAAACGGCCACGTGTCAGAAGTCAAGCATCAAATTAATATTTTAAGGAAGAGTTGAAGAGAGGGAGAGAGGGCTGCAGCCACCGAGCAGGACTCCTCCATCCACGTTACCCAGACTGGCATCAGTCGGCCTGGTTCGGGCACCACCACATGATGACTAAACTCAAATTAAAGTGCCACTGATCACATGCAGCTCGCCACATCTGTCTGACGACTCCCCAACTAACTGTAGACCACTGGAGCCGGAGCGGAGCCCTCCCCAGACAGAGCTGCCCCGGGGCAAGTGCGCTTCATGTTCCACCAGCCTCCACCAAACAGTAATTTAGTCTCTTTGAGGTCGCCTCGACAGCCTAAACTTAAAAGAAAGACGAGGTATCAAAGGACATTTTCAGTCGCTCGGATTATTTTTTTCTTACGTCTGTGACATGACGACGGGGGGGGGGGGGGGGGGATCTTTTAAAATATGGCATTATGTCAAGATACGTAGTGCTTCTTCAACTGGCTTTGAAACATTTGGTGAAAAGCGTTTCAGGGAACGTTTCCTTCAAAAGACTTCTTTTTCTTCTTTTTTTCGCGTGAAACGTTTGTTCAAATTAAAAAGGTGGATAAAGTTTCCATGTTTCACTCAGATTACTGTCTGGTCAGTGATACGCTGTGTGAAAACATTTGTTTTGAATCAAGGGAGGGGGGCACTAAAACAGTAGTTGTAAACTGCTAGCATCGCTCAACCTTTGTGCCCCTTTCATTAAAATCATTTGCCGAATTTAGGCTATAAAAGCAAATGCAGCAATTGCTGGCATGAGGCTTCAATTAGAGTTACGACGAGAGGTGGGGGCCACATGGGGGATTTTCCAGATCTGTGTGTATTTGTGTGTCGACATACACTCAAAGCGGATGTGTGGCAATGTGTCTCCTGTGAGTTTACATGTCCTCAAAACACCTTATGTTGATCTGTGACAGATAGTTGGAGGACTGTGATTAATCTCTTCTGATAAGGAACGAACGTGCGGCAGCTTGAGCTTCTGTTGTTTTCACCGGCAGACGACCTGTGAGTGGAAGCTTCGGGCTGTTTTCTCCTTCATTAGCAACTCGATGTCAATATGGCAAGTCATCCTAATGTGCATGGTATATACAGAGTAAAATATCACTATTGTTTGATTGCAATCAATCTTGATGACGGTTTAGCCACTGGATTGCAGAGTAAACGGCTGTTTACCGGGTGCAGAAGCTTTAATTAACACATTTCCTCTGCAAAGGAAGCGCTGGACGCTCGCACAATGCTCGTCCACGTGAAGCGCCTCGGCTTTTTGCATACAATTACTCAAAAATTGTGTTTTTCACTCAAAAGCGTCGTCTGAATTCAATTGATCTATCGTGTCATTTCAGATCAAAATGCCTTCGTTAAGTAAAACACTTGTCTATTTTCCCCACAAGAAGACTCAGAAGCATTTATTGCCACGTATGTTTTCACGTACAAGGACTTTGTCTTGGCAGGTGGTGCATTAAAAAAATAAACACGGTGCAAAAAAGAAATAGACTTTTTTACTGTATAATCGTGACTACCGCGTAGTTAAAATCAGAAAAATATACAGTATCACGGTCATAGTAATAAAGAGGGCAATATTTATTGCAGATCTGTGATGATCCTGCTTGCGATAACCTGGTTTTGGTATTTGCACATTCAGCCTAATTTACAGAGACACATTTATTCATTCATGTGCACGTCAACTACAATCCTGAATATTGAAGTCATTAGAAGAAATAAGATATCTTAAAGTGCCCGTGGGTTTTAAACAACATTGTTATACAAAGTGGAATATTTGAGAGTTTTATGTCACTTCAAAGTTTCAAGCCCGAGGAATCTCACCTGAGTAACATCAATCAGACGTCTGATGTGACGCACGATGCAGCTTAACACACCTCTCGGTTTAATATTAAGAGCAGCTGCATCACCTGAAGCCCGACAAGAATCAACACGGTCCGGGACTCCTGTCGACTGCGGGATCTTGAATCACATCCAACATGCACAGGATGCCGGAGAGCGACTGAAGAAGAAGAAGAAGAAGAAGAAGAAGAAGAAGAAGAAGAAGAAGAAGAAGAAGAAGAAGAAGAAGAAGAAGAAGGGGATGTGGGGGATTTACAGAGGAGTGACAGAAGTGAAAAAGTGACGAGTGACAGACGACAGATTAAGATAAGAATGTTTATTTTATGCTTATTTGACTAGAGATAGACATCTAAACACAGACAACTAAACAAATAGTCAGATGCTGCAACACATAAGCTTTTTACAACGTGTGCCATGCTGCGCTAGATATTACTCCACTACAGCTTTACATAGGAAAATGTTGTTTTATGCTATATTAATGCTCTAAATATCAAATTTAGTACGTCACTTTTGTAGTTATTTTATCTCAAATCATGATCTTCTCCTCAAACAAACCACGTAGGTTTGTTACGCTGACAGGCCGGCCGATAATTCACTCATCAGCAGAGGTTTTTTGATGATAAAATTCACCCCGAGGGGAAACCGATGTCTTTTATTGGTTTGCTGTGAGTCACGGATTACTTTTTTTTTTTTTTTTTACGGAAACAGAAATAGAGAGTGGGCCATAGCGAGAGCGAGTACAGCAGCAGAAAACTGACTTTAATGGTTTGGAAGGACGAGCAGGTTGAACGAGAGACGTCAATGAGATGAAGAAAGAAAAGGAGTGACGGCAGAGAAATTGCAGCATATCGAAAAGATAACCCGAAGTGTTTGATAACCGGTTTTGCGGTGGGACTTTTTCATTTTTCGTGACGGTTATAGTGAGTCGCTCTCAGGCAACAGTTGAAGACGTTTGTTCCCCTGAGAACAAGTGAAACTATGACAATGAATCGCATCACAATGTGGCTTTACCAGAAATCCGAGTTGAGTAATAAAGGAACCATCTCAAGAAGATCCTTCTCTACGTTTTACTTTCCATACCTTTGTATTTATGTGCTGTGTATTCAGTATCTTATGTCGTTATGAAACAACAGGATATACAGGTCAAGGGGCTTTGACCTCACAAAAGCGCACTCACACGTGGTGTAATACACCCAAAAAATGCATACATGGTTATACATGGATCATGAATGTATTACTGAACAGACCATATCGCTCAAAAAGACACATAACAACCAGGAAGAGGCTCACCATTGCCAAAAAGAAACATACAATTACAGCAAAGAGACACATAAAAACTTGCATCGGCTATGAAATGATGGAAAAATACCAAACAAAGAGATACAAAATTAATGGAAGTAGACACAAAAAAACTACAAAGATGCAAATTGACTGCAAAAAGTAGGAAAAGCCACCAGAGACACAAAAAATACACAAAATTACCCGAAATGAGACACAAAATGAATCGAAATAGACACAAAAACTACAAAGAGACACAAATTGCTTGCAAAAAGCGAGCAAAACAACCACAGAGAAAAAAAACACTACAAAAAGACAAAAACAACTACAAAGAGACACACAATGACCACAAAGTGACACACACAACCTCATCAAGGTGCACAAAGACTACAAAGTGACTCACAAGAACAACAAAAAGCAATTAAACCACTATAACTAACATCTGTGAGTCTTGCTCCTGCGTCAGAGGTATTTTTCTCGTCTGTACCCAGAGGCCCTTTGTCTCATCATCGAATCATCATTGTGTGTTGTACTGGGCATTCCAGGAAATACCCAGTGACAAACCACAGAGAACTCCTAATAAACATGGACACAAATACACTTTTTGGTAAAATCACATGAATCCAAACAAGAGTCTGAAAAACACTGGAGTACATGTTGTCTGACGGTGCTATGCAGGAATTAAACAGGGTAACTTTTACTGTGTTATTCATGTGAGACCTGGAAGACACTGTATGCACAAACAACTTATCTGGTTGAAAATCATGTGCTATTTTTTAATCAAGTTGTCAGTGTTTCAGGCGTTTGAATCGTGGCGAACTTGCCCGGGCAAGCCTTTCTGACAGCCGTCAAGGAACTATGATCTTGCTCCCCGATGGTTCACTATCAATGTGGCAGCATAGTGTCTGACACTCAATGATGCAACATTTCATCTTGTTTCTTTTTTTACTAATTTCCCTGATATTGTGAACGACTGACACAAAATTACGCGAGGCAAAACTTTTTAAAAGAGGGTTATTGCAGAAAAACCGGGAGAAATTAGATTTCCCTTTCACTATAACTGTGCAAGGTCTATTGTGGGCGATTGGGGCTCAGTGGTTAGCGTTGCAGTCTTTCAACCAGAAGGTGGTTCGAACCCTGGCTCTGTTAATCCATGTTGATGTATCCATGAGCAAGACACTTAACCCTGAATATACGGTGTATACAGAGCAAAAATGTAAGTCGCTTTGGATAAAAATATTAATGTCTTTGTTTGAACCTTGAAGTACAGATTGTTGTGTATTAAAGGTTTCAATTTCAACATTTTCATGTTGACTAAACTATTTGAATTATTTTTGGCAACTACCCATGCTTATCCAACGCACACACAAAGTTGTCATGACTCAAACGTGGGCCTCCACTGTTAACCCCCTGGCACACTGCGGTGGTAAGTGGCTATTTGACAGTTTTGCGTTCGTAGTCACACTCACTGACAATGGCGGCGCCTGATGCCGCTCACCGCATGACAATAAGGCACTTATCTGTGATGAATAGAGCCTCATTAGTTCCCCCTCTGATCTCAGTCACACAGGTCTCTCTGATTTATTTATCTATGCAGGAATGCCTGCAGACGTCACGCACGTGGTTGCTTTCACTGCAAAGACAAAGGTGCGGTTGATTGACTCGTTTGTTCCACGCGAAAGTGAGCGGCGACTCCTCGGGTGAGGCCAGCTGCCGGAGAGTCACTGTCGTCACGCATATGACAACTTTCACATGTCCAGTCAATGCTAACGATAGACAAAGTTTGACTGGGCGCGAACAATGTCCGGCGGCTGACGGAAGAGGCTCCGCTCTGTTGACACGTTGGTGTCGCAATAGGCACGATAAGCACACATCTAGTCACCGCGGGAGGGGGTGGGGGTGTATTGCATGTGTTTACGTTGTCTGCAATGTATTCTAAAGAATGTTAAACACGGCTCTCTGAAATGGTTAAGACGAGAGATGTGCTGTCTGTATACAACGTTGTTAATGATGGGAGACAAAAGAGGGTACTGGGATACACTTTGAGCAACGACACACACCTGAATACACACCTTTTTGTGCATTTTGTAGTTTGTTTTCAAGGGAACGGTGTGCTAGATGGGGCAGAATACACATCTGGCAGGACGGCCACATCCCCTCCTCACTGTGAGAATACTATTACTGAGCATCTGTCGTATTAGCATCAAACGTGGTTGATGATTGAAAGGTGTGTTCACTTTTTTTTTTTGCAGGTAGCAGCAGATTTTTACAGTGTCGTGTGATGAAAGTCGGGCCTTTTTTTTTTTTATTAAACTCAACATGGTTAAGAGCATCCGCGGTCCAATGATGTCACCTGCAGGTGAAAGTTGCACTGTTGTCCTCTCCTTTTCTTCCTGTGGCACCATTGCATAATACCCTCTGGATGAAGAGCAGCCGAGACTTACTTAGCTATTAGTCGCCATACATGGTGGCCCTATATCTCTTACCTGTGGTGAATAGTACCCAGGTTCTATTGTACCTGCAGATACAGAGAGCCAGGCCTGGGCCCCCCTCGGTGATCCGGTGTCCTGCGGTCTCAGGTTTCCTTCAGGGAAACCCTGGTATCTTTTCGGTTGGCCAGCATTATGTGTGACTTCCTGTCTGTGGCGGGGATGTGGCTGCCAGGAGCTCTCCAGGGACAAAGTGAATTGTCCTCCTCTTTAGTTTCCGTTCTTTTCTTCTTGTTTGGCTGTTGTTTTTTAAACAAGGAGATGTGCAGGTGCATGTGTGTAATCTTTGTGTGTGTGTGTGTGTGTGTGTGTGTGTGTGTCAGGATAAGGCTCATCTTGTTGCACTTTTCATTAACTCGTGAGTTGTTATAGATCAAGCTATTTTTTCTCATATGTATTTGAGTAAATTAATTTTGGGAATTGTCAATAAAACATGATTAAAATATATAGATAATGGAGCTATGAACTTGTTCTTTGGTCCACTCGTTCCTGGGAAATGTGAGCCTGGTCTTATGAAGAACACGCCCACTTTCAATAAGACACACCTTCAATAAGACACGCCCACCTTTAATAAGACACACCTACCTTCAATAAGACACGCCCACCTTCAATAACACACTTCAATAAAACACGCCGACCTTCAATAGGACATGCCTACCTTCAATAAGACACACCCACCTTCAATAAGACACACCCACCTTCAATAAGACACGCCTACCTTCAGTAACATCAGTGAGCAGGATGAGGCTACACAATTCAGACAAAAGCAACACAATGAAAATAACGTAACCACAATCGCTCGGGTGAAAATCACCCGACGTTCGTGTTCCAGGGTTAATGCAATCATTGTTCAACACCACAATGGAAATGATTAATGCTCATGTCTCCTGTCCACACAGGGCGTAAAGTGACTCCAGTGCGTGAAACGGACGTCATCTAACGTCTTTTTAGTGCAGATTTCCCCTCAGCGGGAAACACAAGGAGGGGATTTTGCACTAACAATAATGTAACTTTGGACGACACGCAGAGCGCTTTCAACCCAAACCACAATACAGCCTAATAATGAACAACACATTCAGCGAGTGCTGTGGTGTCAACACCGGGGGAAATCTGACCCTGAACTATAAATCAGAAGTGCTGCAGAGGCATTAATCCGCTTTGGGGTACAAGACATAGCTCTGCTTGTGGCCTCGACACCCGATACGTTATTCTATTATTCTTGGCAAAAATATAATCAATGCCAGCAGGTTGAATCTTAAAAAAGGTCTTTTTGTGATCTCCCTTCATCCCTATAATGGGGAAACACATTTTTACACCCAAAGTTTGCGTAGACGGAGTCGCCTCGCCGGCTGTGGCAGGCTGATTCTCAGTTCATGGAAATGTTGGATTAAAACGTTTTTTTGCCCACGACAAATGTAATCATTCAGGGAAGATCTGTGGGATCATCAATAACTTAAAAAATATATCTTGCTGCTTAATAATACAAAGTGTACGGGGAGTAACATACTTAGTGTTGATGTCATGAGGGGCTCAATACAAAGGTGCACTCATTGCAATTAATACCATTTATCGGTGCAAAACTGTTAGTTTGCTCACATTAGGTTAATTACACCACTTTTAAATGTACATGTGTGCATCCGTAGATGAATACTTTCTTTCAAATACATGTCAAAGTCCTTTCTGTTCCCGCTGTTCAGAAAAGGTTGTCATGTTTTTCCTCAACCTGAGAAAGCTGAGAGCGTCCGCATGGGATTCTGGTAAAAGGTGAAACTTAAGACGATCCCTAGTTAGTGTAGCGTAGGTTAAAGCATCCTCCTTTCAGGGCCAGGCGGGGAAAGAGGGAAGGAGACAAATAGGTTCCCACCGGCAGAGGAAGGTCAGCTCTCCTGGGAGGCCTCTCCACTATTCTCTCAGAGCGAGGTGTGCTCCAAAAGAGTTTGTGCTTGGGTCCAGAGTGAAGAAAAGGCCCCCACCCATAACCTCACAATCGGCCTCCGACATGCACACAACAACATGCACCCTCCCTCTCTCTCTCCCACACACACACACACACACACACTGCATTAACCTGCTAATGGATCGACCCCCCTTCCGCCCCTTCCCTCCATATCCCCTTTGTTTCGGGGCACAGATCACTTTCCTCCGGCTCGATTGGAGAACAGCAGGCGAGCTGCGTTCCCTCACACACCCATCAAAATGTTCAAGAATAGGTGAACAAGCGTTCATATACATTGTGCTGTATGGAGAGGGTGGGGGGGGGAGGGTGGGTTGGGATCAGCAGCTGTGGTCTGCATGGTTTCACTTGACATCGTTCCATATTCGCCGGTCGCACATGGCGCGGTTGAAAGAACTCCGTGCCAACAAAATGCATCAATGGGATTTTTTTCTGGCAGTTTCGTGCCTTGTTATAATAATGTGTTAAAGTCAAACAGAAAGCAGACAATGGTTTTTGTTTTATGACGACGTAATGCCATTTATATACTTCCACATGCACGGTCAAGGGTTCTACTCATCCCATCTGCACCGTAAATACGTGGTAGTATATGAAGTATCAGAAAAGATTGTGGTTTGGGTTGAAATAAGTATGTTTGTAAATTTGAATAAGTATGTGATATGGAAGTAACAAAACTAGGATAAAACTAGTCAACGCTGACTTGATTTTACAAAGAGGGCACGAGGAATGGTCTCCTCGGTGAAAGTCCTGTGTTTGTTCCAAGAATGTGGACTTTCTCATCTTTATTGTAAATCAGTTGCTCTGCCCGTCTATCGACGACGTGGTCGGGTTTACAGTGAAGTTAATTGAAAGCCTGGTGAGCCGTTCAGACGCTAAATGATGCCTAGATTAGATTAGATTAGATATGCCTTTATCTTTATTAGATATTCCTCGATGCGTCGGACGGGCACTGAGTACGTCGGTGTTTGAGGAGTTGGGAGTGAACGGGTTGGATTGCACTATTCCCTCTGGCTTTAAACAGTTTGGCTGTTATTTAGTTAATTTCACGTTTGGGATCTGGTCAAAACACAACTCATGCTGGCTCAAGTCTGAAATGTGACATCAAGATTATAAAATGGTGAAAACGATTTGCTTGATGTTTAAAGTGCGAAGACATTGTGCCCATTAAACCTCATTCAAACATTAATTAAATGTCACATATTTGATGTGAAGGCAAAAAAAAAAAAAAAAAAAAATCCCGCCTGGAATTAAAAACCAACATTGTTCCAGATGTCGCTCTAATCCTCTCAAAAGGCAGCCGTTGCTCTGGAACCTCTTTGTGGATCTTCTATTCAGGGACCCGTCCCGTCTTTTCATTGATCTGAGCTGCTCCCTCGCTCTGACCTTTTCATTTTGAACAGATAATTCCTCTGTCCACAGACATGTGTGATGTTTGAGTGTGTGACGAATGCCCTTGATCCGCCCCGGTGAGGGATTTTGTGACAAACATGCTACCTCACGCCGGCGTCTGACTCCACACAGACGCTTCAAAGAGATCTGGGAGGCGACTAGAGTTTCACGTATATCCATCTTGTTTGGACTTCTGCTCGGGAGTTGTGTGTCGTGTTTTTTAAATGTATTTGAGCAGGACTGTTTGTGTGTGTGTGTGTGTGTGTTGACACATCATTACTGCTACCAGTCTGTGTGTGTATAGAGAGTGCAGAGAAATCTCCAATGAATGCCAATAACAAGGTCATTCATAACAGAGCGTAAGGTCACAAGTTTCACCCCCGAAATTGGCAAATGAGTTCATCGTCCACCTTTCTGTTGAGATGCTCTCGAGTGGGACGGCGAACACTCAGCCGCTTGTTCTCTTAGCATGTGCAAAATACTTTTAATGGCATGCAAATGGATCAAGGAGCGTCTTGTCTGAACACCGGTCTCCAAGGCTGCGTTCACAATGAACAGTCTTTACGTTCAATTGCTGTAGTAGGTTGTTTTTTTTTTGTGTGTAAAGTGTAACCGGGTCAGTGTGTTTCGAATGAAGTGCTTGTTTGATAGTCAGACAGCGACCCCACCTCCCTCCCCCTCGCCCCTCCCTAACATTTCCGACATCTGGATTCGGGAGCCTGCATCCCACAACGTTTATAACTTTCCCAAACTGAAAAATGAGACGGGCGCAGCCATTGGCCAGGTGTTTGAAGGTGAGAAAGTGTGCTTAGAAAATGACTCCCATCACATTTTCTAGACGCACAAACTATTGCAACACCAGTAATGTCTTTGAGGATCGATGATGATGATGGTGATGAAGGCCGGCCCACATTCAAGTGTGTCTTTTTGGAACCACCACCACCGAAACTTGTTTCATGACATTTCAAATGCCAAGTAAACATCAACGACCAAAGTTTTACGTTTAATAATCGCAATTGGCAGCTCATTTAATCAGAAATATACCTTCTGGTTCGACGCGCCATGATTCTAATGGACGGTGTAAACGTCCCAGAGTCTTTAGCTTGTTGTGTGTTTTCGGATATAACCCTTCACTTCACAGAGGCAAACAAATACATGCTCCCTTTTCTTTTGTCCCCAAAAACCGTCACTTGAATGATCTTTTTGTTGCCGTGACTCACTCTCCTCAATGCAAACAGTAGCTCAGCCAAACTGATGTCCACATGCAAAGCTGCGACAGGTTTCTGAACGACGTGGCATTTGTTTGTAGTCAAAGAAGCGCTGGGCATTGTTCCACGTTTTGAAACGGCAGTTTGGGCCTTTATTGCGCCGCACGTCATTGTTCATGGTTTACTTTGGAATACACACAACAGTTGGCTGCAGTGTGAACTTTGTGAAAGTCCAGGGTCAATACTATATATATATATATATGCTACTATAGATACAGCTGCACCATTCTTGAACATATGTACGTCGCCCCATAGAGGAGTTGTAACATAAACCATGTGCTCTGCTGATACGAAGTGGAAACTGACCGGCGACTTTATCGTATGTTCGTCTTTTTCTCTTTTCTCCCTCGCGCGATTCCTGCTGATCTGTGTTAGCCGGAGCGTAGCTGTTTGTCACCGTCTTTGTCTGTTTATAGCAGACAATACGCAGGAGGGATGTGTGTGTGTATGTGTGTGTGTGTGTGTGTGTGAGGAGGGGGTGGTGGTGCGAGTAGATGAAATATGATCCCATTAAGCAGCACCCCCACCTCTCTAACCCCCAAAGGCTATTATAACTCTCTTCGCTAGCAACCCCCCCTCCCTCCTCTAACCATCTCTCTCTCAAAGTTTGGACACCTGCCAGGTCCCACAGTCATTATACTAATGAGCGCTGACAAGCTAAAGTCAGTCTGGCTGCAACACCAGCACACACACACAAACACACACACACACATACACATGCAACCACGCACACGATTGCAGTGTCTAGAACTTTAATTCTGATACGCACACACACACACACAAATATGGATATGATTATTTTAATCTTAACAACTGGTAATGAATCCCACAAACTGACTTCTGTGGATGCCTGTCAACAGAAACGAGTCCAATTTGCGTATTTGTTCGCTCACTTGGTGACGTCGTTGGCTTTTAGGAGACTTTTCTATCCATCGTTTACATACTTTCAACCCTCCCGTTTTTCATTGCTCTCCCACTTTCCTCCCGGGGTCCGAATTCTCCCGGGTTTTTTTTTCCGCGTTAATTCATGACAAATATCCCGACAACTCCCACCCACTCATGCCTCGTGTACTCCCTGTAGCGAGTGAGGGACGGAAAGAGGAGTGGAGAGTACTGAGAAACAGAAATAGCATCCTGGAAAGAAGAATTCACGTTTATTTCAAACCATTTTAAAAGGAAAGGGGCGTGCATTTATGACCAAATCTACCGAGTCAGTGTACCTATTCATTTGTCACAGGTGCAAGGGAACCAAACAGAGAGCAGGCATCCACTTTAAACGACTTCATTTCAGAGTTACCGCTGACAACATATTAAACTATAAAAACACATCTTCACAGTCTCCTCTGCTTAGAGAACATAGTTTTCTCTATTCCTGATTGAGCAGCTCATCCGCATCCCAGGTAAGAACAACAACAACAAAAACAACATCACCCCTTTCAACAGATCTTCATCCCATGAAACAAATAAATACATGAATACAAACACAGAAAACACTGTTAATGTTGGGGTACTAGTGAAAATAAGCTGTTTTTAGAGTGACAGGCCGACAGTGAGAGCTGTAAAAGAGGTCCAAGGTGAATATTTTATGGATATTTTATATTTTTTGGTTGTGGAATTGACTGTTGAGATCGAGCTGAGATGGTAGTTAAAGCTAAATATGTCTGATTTGTGGGTGATCCATTGAACTTGAATAGACAACATGATGTTTCACTTGTAATTTTGAGCCAATCTCGTAACCAGATCATCACCCTGATCCTGACCTTGAGAAGCTGACGCGCCTCCTCCTTCTACATCATGACTTTAGAGGAAACGTGTATTTGTCTCATCTCTGAATGCATCTCGCTAAGCACCTCATAAAGTTGGAGGATAATCGGAGGAAGCCGGTGACGACAAACTCACATCCCGCCTCGTCTGTTCTCACATGGGAAAACCTCACGAGCGAGACACCTGCCCGCCTGAGGAGAAGCAACGTGACCCGACGAGACGGCGCACTTCCTGGCGGCGACACCGGCCGTCTGGCAGGAACACACGCAGGAGACAGGTTAGTATGCGACTCGTCTGTGTGTGTGTGTGCGTATGTGTGTGTGTGTGTGTGTGTGTGTGTGTGTGTGTGTGGACAGGCTACACCCTCAGGAGTGTGCCACCACGGCAACTCTCTCTGTGGGAACAATACCACCTGTCGCTCAGGGCGAGCAGACAATGGAGGCCAGATGGGGAGCAAAGGGTGGAGCACGCAACCGAAGGCCGAGCGAAGCAGGGGAATCAAATCAAACTCTTTAGGTATTCCTGATGCCAAGAGCCTATGGTTTTATTGTTTTACAGCGTTTGTT
Source organism: Clinocottus analis (assembly GCF_023055335.1). NCBI lineage: Eukaryota > Metazoa > Chordata > Actinopteri > Perciformes > Cottidae > Clinocottus > Clinocottus analis. The sequence goes on along the minus strand of NW_027176218.1, from coordinate 4,036,713 downwards.
CGGGTAATACAGTAAATGGCCATCTGTCTTCCTCTTCTTTTAATCTCTCTTTGTCCCTCTGTCTTTGTTTCTTTGTCTCTCTCGCTCTTTCATGCACACACACATACATGAGATTCAAGACAGTGATTTGATTTTTTGGTGTGTTTTTGATTTATTCTTTTTGTCACAATAGATTGTGTGTTGCATTCAGGCTCAATAGTGTCCATCTACAACACTGTGAACACGTTAACCTCACCTGGTGCAATATTTTGATACTTTTACTCTTTATACACATTTTTTACTATTTGTTTTTATTCCGTCTGTACTGTTCTACTGTTTATATTTATTACTTGATCTTATCTCTACTTAAATTTCTGTGAATAAGGGCTGCTGTAATCTCATAATTTCCCCACTGAGGGACTAATAAAGGACTATTTTATCTTATCTTATCTATACATCCACTTTCTACTGCTTCCTTGAGGCCGGTTTCACGCACCAATGGTGTCCATGAAAGATCAAAAAGCAAGTAATTTTATGAAATAATTGCTGTTTTTTTTTTTAAAGCTACACTTTGCCGTTGTATCAATGTGAAAACACTTTGCTCCAAAGACAGTAATGTATCGTGGAGTGTTACGATGTGTGCATGGAAAAGCTTCATGGATGGGAATGGGACTCCCCACTCCAGTGAACATTTATTTACAGATATACAAAGAGCGTATTGGTGAAAGGAGAAGTGGTTTTAAAAACCACTGTGTTTTTATTATTTAACTCTAGAGAAAAGCAGCCATAACTAATGTGACTTAAGATCGGTTTAACGCTCCCAGAATATCAACAGCAGCTGTGTTGTGGAGCTTTTCCAAATTGCCGTAGTCCCGTTTTGGAGAGGGAGAGAGAGAGAGAGAGAGAGAGAGAGAGAGAGAGAGAGAGAGAGAGAGCTTCTAAGCCCATTAACAAGTCAAAACTAAATCTCAGCATCCTCTGATTTTTCATTGGGGACTTCTCAACCTCAGTGTGTTCATCACTCACGGCTGCAACTGCAGTGACACACACACACACACACACACACACACACCTACACACACACACGCGCGCGCACACACACGTTAGTGCTGAACCGCTGAGTCAAACAGAATTACATTCAGTGAGTCAGTGTTAGTGGGAGAAAAAAAAGAGAAGTAAAAGTCAGTCTGTGTTAGCAGAAGTTGCCCTTTGGCCCGAGGATCCATCGGTGCAAAGAAACAGAAGGTTCGGTCACGATTCGCTTCTCCGGCCGTCCGAGTCTTTGTCCTCGTCCTCGGACACGTCCCTCATTTCCTCTCTTGGATCTCTCACCGTCTGTCTCGCCCCCACACCTCCCTCTCTCTCTCTCTCTCTCTATCTCTCTCTCTCTCTAGACACAGGATGTAAAGAAATGCTCGTGGATCAGCGAGATAGAGCACCCACTTACTTTATGCAATATTCTGGTTTTGCACTCTGAATCTAAGCTGTCGCTTTTTTAAAATAGTGTCCGCTCGAGAGCCGGAGAGAACATTTCAAATGAAGCGCAAATGATGGAGCGAATGCGGGAAGACGGTTAAGAAAATAACACTTAAAGGCCCGACTGTGTGATGCAGAACAAGTATCTACATCATATTCTACATCCTCCCTCTTGATAGTGGCTATTTCTGCTCATCAGCCACTTAACGTCCATTCAAAAACCTACACAAGGTGAGACCGTGCACTCGGGGGGTCAAGGGGTCATCCCAGTTTATTCCCTTCCCCACCCTCTCCTCCAGTAATTACACGGGGCACGATTGCCCAGTTCCCATAACTTGTATGATTACCCCATGAAAAGAAATAGCATGTACAAGGGAGCAGACGTTTTTGTTCCCTTTTTCTTTCTTGTAAACGTCTGCGCATTCAAGTCTAAATCCGAGCTATCCCCGACACACATGCCACGCTGCCATTGGAGGTGTAGGAGTGAAGGCTGAATAGAACAAGAGAATGTGGGAACTGGAGGTTTTCTGCCCTGTCAGGGTCGCCATCTGCTCTTTATCCACGCTGGCACCGAGCCCTGGTCCAACCCTTGGCACCTATACCCACGCACACCCACACACACTTAGTTACACACACACACACACATTGCACGCATAGTATACTTGTTACTTTACTAAGAAAAGCAGATGTAGGATGAGGAGCAGGCAACGCATCTTAAAAAAACTTGATTGTGCTCATGTGAAGGTGTAAAAATAGATCCAAGTGAGGGGGATGTATATTTAGAGTTTGACTGAGTCAGTTAATGGAAGAACAAGAGTAAGTGTTATGTTGTGTGTGTGGAAAAGGGGGAGGGGGGCCTTGAGTTTGTGTGTGTGTGTGAGAGAGAGTGTGTATTTATGTGTAAAACAAAGAACATGTCTTAGTGTTTGAGTGTCAAGACAAGAGGGCCGTAAGTATTGTGTGTGTGTGTGTGTGTGTGTGTGTGTGTGTGTGTGTGTGTGTGTGTGTGTGTGTGTGTGTGTGTGTGTGTGCAAACCCAAAGTGATTGGCTTTTGTTTTTCGAAGGAGTGGGTGGAGAAGGTGCGTGACAAGCGTGTTTCTCCCCTTTTGGGTGACTTGGCTCAGTCACAGTGTTAGTTCATGTGTGTGTGTGTGTTTGTGTGTGTGTGTCTCTGTGTGAGTGGGAGTCTGTGTGTGTGTGTGTGTGTGTGAGCATGTGTGTGATGATGTTGGTTCCCAAAACAAAACCAGCAGCTGTTTTTACAGGCTCACATACACAAAACCCATTCATGTGTTGTCATGTTCAAACCTCCATCACCTCTTTCCTTCTGGTGCCATCTCTTCACACTTAAACACAAATATTGAAGCTTTTTTTTTACCGTACTATACGAGCTCAACAGAGAGGAGGAAAGAACGATTGCTCACCAGCTCCATGGTGAGAGGCAGAGTTGATGTTAGCAACCAAGGGAGCGCCGCGTGCTGAGGTTTACAGCGGCTGCCGACCGCTGCGTCAGAAAACATCACTCATCACAAACTCACATGTGCTGCGTTTTGGAGTTTAACTTTAACTAATTGAAGTTCATATTTGAATTAGTTCTATGAGGACAAGATGACGCGTAAATGAAACGATATATTAGCATGTTGAGATAACATGGAGTCTTGTTTTAGTGGTGATTAACTTTCACACTTAATCTCTGCATCATCAGCAACATTTCGAAAGGAGAGGGACAGACGCACCATGTCGTCATCAAGATGAACTCACAACTTAGTTGTTTCTCATTGATGTTTTTCTGTGTCTCATGTGACGGAGCGGGTAAGACAAAGCTGTGCGTCTGATCAGCTATGTTGAGGTAGAAGTAATAAAAGACTTACGGCAAGGCAAGTTTATTTGTAGAGCACATTTCAACAACATAGCGACGCAAAGTGCTTCACATAAATCATTAAAAGCATCACAACATAATCCAGAAAACAAGATTTAACTATCGAGGTACAAATCAAGAAAAAAAACATCTTATAAATCCCCAAAACAACAAATAAACATGTTCGGTATCACATTAAACATAAAAATCAGGGCTACAATAATATACAATCCCCATGTACAACCTCTCAAACAATAAATAGGGTTAGGGTTAAGGGCTTAAGAGGCTACGAATATTCATTAAAACATTTAAAAAAAAAACAGTCAAAAAGCCAAAATAAATTGAATAAAAGTTGCAGTGCAGTTTAAGAAACACCATGCAGCAGTGAGATGCAGAAATGTATTCATATCCTTGAATCTGGTTGCATTAAAAGGCGACTCCTTAAAAGCTTTACAGCCAAACGCGATCAGATATGACTTCATCATTGTTTTGGTAAAACTCTCTTTTCCCTGTTTGCACACCAGCAATTTAGAGACTCCTCCACTCTGGATGGAAAAGCACAGAGCAGCGCTGGCTTGGTGCGGACGGAGACGCTGAAGGTGCATTTCAACATTGAAACATCTCAATGTGGACGCACCCTCAGCTGGGATCACTGGGAGTAATCTGGTTGAGACGGATAATCTCACAATGTGGTGAAAGTGTCAAAGCCCTTAACGCCCAGTTTACATGTGATCACATTCCCTGCCTGTTGCTTGCTTATCCCCTCCGCTTGTGTTTGACGTCATCAGCGGTTTCATTGTCTGATGTGAACTATTCCATGCAAAGACCACCGAGAACACGCCACTTATTTACGGGGATTAGACTCAGGCACGGACTTAATATTCTTTCCCTCATCCTTTCACCATGTGCTTATTAAAACAAAGCAAAACACACTTTCACGTTATTTTAAAGTTTCATCCCGGATATGCTTCATATTTGAAACACAAACCTGTGCTTTTACGTCTGAAATCAGAGTCCTGGCACACACACACACACACACACACACACACACACACACACACACACACACACACAAAGAGTGTGTGGAAGGATCAGATGACTGCAAGGACCGAAGACAAATAAAGACAACAAAAACAAGTCTGATCACAGCCGTCTACAGACGCCGACCGAGGAAACCGCATGACGACGCGTCACTGTTGTTGTGGGTCACGGTTTGTGTGTGCCTGGGTGTTTGTGTATGTGTGTGTGTTTGTGGCTTAGGAGTCAATCCCTCCCAACAGGACTGTCATTAACCCCTGTAGCTCTTGAGAGACCACCCAGATGTTGTGTGTGTGTGTGTGTGTGTGTGTGTGTGTGTGTGTGTGTGTGTGTGGCCTGCAGACTGGCATTGTGTTGAGTGTTATCTATCCACTCCAGCCTGTCCATTTGCACCACTAAGACAACAATCCCCCTTTTATAGGAGGAGAGGAGAGAGCACTGTATTACATCACCATGGTAATGCGCGGCGCCCAGAAATGGAAGGGAAAACCATATCAGGCGAAAACAGAAATGTACGAGATGCTGTGGCGTACCATTGTTTGACTTTGCGTCTGTGCCCTAACTTGACACTTCCCCGCTTCATGTTCCCCCTAATGACTCACCAGCGGGACGCTTGAAGGGGCCAACGCGCCCAAAGACCCTTTTGGTCGGCTCAATTGGCCGACGTGGCCGTCTCCGATTGGCTGAAGTGCCCATCTGGTTCACCTCGAGGCCTTTCTGGTCAGCTGGAGTGTGGCTCTGCTGTTCATCATTTTGCGTAAACGTGCACGAGGTTCCTCTCTTCTTATTTGTGTCCTTCGGTTTCATGCATTGCCGTGAGGGAAATTGGCTTGTGGGAGTCTAAAAGAAAAAAAAGAGAGAAATACGATAATGAGAAGTTCAAATACAATTGTAAGATATAAATTGGAGAAATGACCAATAATGATGCTATCAAGGTCACCTTGTAGACTTGTTTAATCATAGTTATATTTGTAGTTATATTATATATTATAGTATATTATAGTTATATATATATATATTTATATATATATATATATATTCAGTATTGTGGATTTGACTGTTTTCTACCATTTTTCTTTATTATTTATATGACCTGTTTTGATTTGTGCACTTTACCCTGTTTGCTGCTGTAATGCTGAAATAAAGGGACTAATTAAGGAATATCTAGTCTAATCTAACGTTTGGTGCCTCTGCATAGCTTTTATATACATAAACAATACATATAAAACATCTACATAACATAAACTTATATACACATACGGGTCGTTGCAGTCATTAACCCCGTGTCGTCTTTCAAAGGTGTCAAACTGACGTCAGATGTTAGACTGAAGTCCTCGAGTCCTCTTCATAAAAGAGGATCTGCTGGATTTACAGAAAGGAGACATGATCACAGCCCAGCGGCCTCAGAGGAAGAAGAAAAAACAAGCTCTCACAGTCACATTTGACTTTAGAATGAGTTGTCAAGTGGATCCAAATTGACAAAAACTTTTAATTCACATCTATCTGAGAATTGTGGAAGCCCATTCCCGCCTGTAAAGGAAAAAAAAGGAAATTATGATTTTTTTTTCTCCGTTATTTGGTTAAAAAAAAGAAGAAAAAAATCCAGTAAGCGCATGAGGACTTTCTATCTCATGATAATGACTTTTTTATTTCATCATTTGTTTCTTCTTTTACTGGTGGAAATGGGCTCCCATAGGAAATATAGAGTCCAATGCATATCCTCATCTTTTTTAATAGGGACATGTTTATTATCCGGGGACTATGTTTGTATGTTTGGATTCTGATGGACAGTTTGAACAATTTGTGAAGGGAAATAATTGACACAGGAGTCTAATTAACTTCCCATGTTGTCTCTACACAGTAACTGTGAGGAGGAGAAGCTTACTTCATGTTCACTTTCCTGACCCTCACCTTGATTTTGTGCTTCGACGTGACAGTCAGCCGTAACCAGAGCGCTACGAGTCTCCTGCAGCTGCCCAAACGCACAAAGAGTCCCTTCTTTGTAACCTTACATTCAATACACTGGACCTCTGCATGGGATATATGTTCAAAGATGGAAGGAGAAAGAGCATTACATGGGAGTTTCAAAGGATAAATACACACACACACACAAGCACCCCTCACACACCTGTGCAAACTCTCCCTCTAACTTCCTCTCTCCAAGTCACAAACACACACACACACACACACACACACACACACACACACACACACGCACACACTTTTCCTGTGGGCCCATACACTGACCAGTCTGTTCTCCAGGGCGTTGGCTGCTGGGCACTTGGTCAATGTGTACCCAAGTGTAACGCTTCAGTGCTCTGGGACTGGCATGCAGACAACACACACACACACACACACACACACACACACACACACACACACACATGGATAATACATGGTAATGCAGAAAGAGCAGCATCAGAAAGGGGGACAATAATACCGTTTTGTGTTGACGGTTTTGGAGCAGCAATGAAACAATGTCCACGAGGTCAAAGTGTTTACACTCTGATCAGATGGACGGTGTTTGAAATGTGGACTTTTTTTAGACAAAGACGGCACATTTAAAGGGACAGAACGTGTTGAACGGGCGACTAAGGACTTATTCATACAGTAGATATTCAAAAAGCGGCGTAGCCAACACGAGGCTCTGTTGCTTACAGGACGAGGAGACATATTTGTACCATCGACTCTTGTCCTGTAACGTCCCCCAACACATGTGACCGTTGCATCACAGCTTGTATTCGAGGAGATCTTTGCCGGATTTGTGACGCTTCACTGTCAAGACGGTTTGCTATTGATCCAATGTGGGAATTCTCATGTCGAAATTTACAGACGTTGCTCAGATTTACGTTGCAGCAACTACTCCGATCACAGTGATTCCATTAAGCGGAACAGATTTTTACGACCTTCAACATATTTTGGTAAAAGTCAATAACACGAATGAGACGTAAGGTTGACAATGACAAACACACAGTTAAACAACAAAGTCCTGTTGGATTCAGTGTTGTATCTACACAGCTGTGAAGGAGAGGAAAGAGCTGGGTGATCTTTAACACACACTTGATCACACTCACACACACACACACACACCTCCACTGTTTACACACCCCTGAGCAAATGTCTGGAGGACGACACAGCCGTGAAAATCTAAACAAAAACTTTGTGTTGCGGTCGACATCTCACTCAACATCAACCCAACATCTGTCCACACCACACAGGTGACGCGACACACCATCGGCAAACACATTACACACACACACACACACACACACACACATGCACACACACAAGCAACACACACCCTCTGGTCAGAGCAGATTCAAAGAAAGTCAACTTTTAATAAGAATGATCTAGGTTTATAGTTTTATATTTCAATATATTGTATGCTTTTACAACACATGCTTATCAACTTCAAAATGTGTATTTCTTGTATCTGCATATAGTTTTCTCCATTTATTTTATAGCGCATTATAAGTGTGTTGTGTCACCCGTCCCTACGTTGTTGCTCTGCACTCAAATTCTACTTTTTCTTCTTCTTTTTTTTCTGGGAATCTCACGTTCCCACAATCAGGGCCGGTTTGCGGTGAAATACGTATCGTTGTATGGTTGTGCAGAAGTTGCAAAAACTCAAGTGTCAAATATTATAGAAAGGCCACTGCAAGGGGTTAATCTGTCCAAGCTCACGTATTCATAAATCCGTGGGTGATTTACATTGCCTCTGGCATAAATAACTCACTGCGCTGTAATAAATGTATGACTGTTCTCTTTGCTGGGAGTATGCATCCTCACGTCTCCTCCCCTGGACGCGCACCCTGCAGGGCTCTTCAATAGGACAGCGTGTCTGTTTACACATTAATAGATCGTTACACAAGGACGGCGGCCATTTTTCTCTGTCGTCATATCTGATGGTCTCATGGAAAAAGCTCTCCCATTTATTGACGTATGATGCAACAGTTCAAAAGTCTCTATGATGTGTTTGCTTGTCAGTTTTTGCCCTTAAATTCTTTTGCAACATCCAGTTAAAAATTAATCCATTGATATCATTTGTTTGTCTTGTTGTTCTTGATGATGCTTATTCTTGTATGTATACCATGCTCTTGAAGGAAAGTTATCTAACCCAACTCCTGCCTCTGTCTTTGTCCTTCACTCTAGACACTCAACTTGTGATGCACTTGATAGAATTATATTTCTATACAGACAGCATTGAAATATAATTATAATGTCATTTATTTTTAAATGCCTTAAACATATCTTTCTGTTTGTGGGACAACAGGTAATTGACAATGCTTTTCAGTTGTTTAAACTACAGTTACACACACACACACACACACACACACACACCTATACACACAGAAAATGTGAGATGAGGCTAAAATATCTCAAAGACCTCGTCTTTGTCATATTATTATTATTTAACCTTAACTCAAGCGCAGCCAGGAGGAGTTTCTTTCTGAGTGCATGCGAGCCTCCACATCCATCTCACAGTGTTTACCCGCCCGCCGAACTTTAACTTCCTACTGACCAAGACAATATCTCCCTCTGACCTGACCTCTGACATTTCCCCTCGGTATCACCTGCCATAAACGCCCGGCGTTTGAACAAGGCATTCTTAGTTTGGGGTGAAGCAACAATCTGTATCAAGAGGCAACAGCGGAGCGCTGCAACCGACCCCCTCGCTCTGCTTTATGGTGCTCATTGAAGACGACGGGCAGGCAGAGTAATGTGTGTGATGATCGTGTGTGTGTGTGTGTGTGTGTGTGTGTGTGTGTGTGTGTGTGTGTGTGTGTGTGTGTGTGTGTGTGTGTGTGTGTAAGACCTGATTTAGTGCTGGAGGCAATGAGCGTAGACCATGTGCTGGAATCCAGCTGGCTCCACAGCTAGCTAACCATCTACTAGCACTCAGACAGACAGGCAGACAGACAGACAGACAGACAGACAGACAGACAGACAGACAGACAGACAGGCAGGCAGACAGACAGACAGACAGGCAGGCAAGCAGACAGACAGGCGGACAGACAGACAGACAGGCAGACAGACAGGCAGACAGACACACAATGTCAGCGAGTAACTAGATAGACAGAAAAGACACACAAAGTATTTCAAGCACAAAGAAAACATAAAAACGCAACATATGACTTTTTTGATGTGCTATAAGCAATGTGTTGTGTTTTAAAAAGGCATTGCTAGTAAGTAAAAGTGGTGTCCAATGCTCCATCAACATGACCCTGCAGATTCAAAGTGAATGCTTGAACCCTCTTCTGGCCTCTGGAAGAGAGAAAAGCTAAACACAGACTCCTTTTGAAACAGAAGCTGTGACAGTTCTCCGTCTGCAGTTTACACACAAATCATGTTTTCATTTGAAGCTTCCTGATGCAGTGACATTTTAAGTGAATCATAAGTTAAAGAGTTTTTTTGATGACGAAGCAAAAACGTGACTTTTGAAAAAGTCTAGGCAAAGTTGCTTTGAAATTTATTTTTTTTGGGAGTAAATTTTTCGAGAAACTTGGTCTGAAAAAAGCGATGGACATTGTGTTGTTTATTGAAGGAGAAGTCACAAAGATGTACAATAGGTGGTGAGATTTCCACCTCCCTTATTTCAGTTTATATATCTTATAATATTTCAGTTTAAATATCTTATAGTAATACTGTGTTTCCACCGTAATGCTTTGACTTTGAGAAACTTTTTATTCATTCCTGACGGGGCTTTTTCATTGAGAGTTTCGGTAGAGACGTCCACTGAAACTGTCCCCGTCCATAAAACCAGTGTTATCGTTAAACAAAGAGAAGGGGTTTGGTAATTAGTGCTAAAAGGTCAGACGCTCACGCACACACCGCTCAACGCACAACGCACAACACACAACACACAACACAGCCGTCGCTCCCTGAAAGGAAGGAAGACATTGCTGTAAATTTGTCACACACTCTCAGCAGGGGACATCTGTTGGGGTGTGTGTGTGTGTGTGTGTGTGTGTGTGTGTGTGTGTGTGTGTGTGTGTGTGTGTGTGTGTGTGTGTGTGTGTGTGGGTTATGGAAGGTCATACTACAGGAAACCAGCCAGCGCTCCAGTACAGGAAAGAGGACGCCATCATTTTGGTGTCAGAGGGAAGTGTTTTTGTGTGTGTGTGTGTGTGTGTGTGTGTGTGTGTGTGTGTGTGTGTGTGTGTGTGTGTGTGTGTGTGTGTGTGTGTGTGATAGAGAGAGAGAGAGAGAGACAGAGAAAAAAAAAGTTCCTTCACAAGTCACAACATCATTATGTGGTGAAGTCAATTACATTTTTATTCATATAGCACCAAATCACAACACAATTATCATCTGACATGTTAAGAGAGTTACTCTGGACTGTATATATACTCTTTAATAGTTTTATACCCAACAATCCCTCAGGGGCAAGCATCCAAACTCCCCTTTAACAGAGGAAAAACCCAATATATCTGTATGTATTATATTAAAATGTGTGTAATAATGCTCCTCCGCACCCATAACTGGTTACCGTTGCAAACTAAAAACACATTTTTGATAGCTACTGATAGCACTTTGTAGCTTCACTTCATTGAAGAAAGTGTACATTCCTGAGTTTGTACTCACTGTTAAATGCACTTATTGCAAGTCTCTTTGGATAAAAGCGTCAACTTAATGTAATGCAGCTCTTTTGTTTCTCTGATACTTTAACTCTTTGGGTCTTAAACTTAATAAACTCGCCTGCAAATCACACCGCCGTCGTGTCAGCTGATGCCGACAAGCCATGAGAAAAATGAAAGAGAAGCTGACATGAGGCGTGAGAGAATATACATTTATATATTAATACACAGTACACTATCTTTTGTCGAGAGACAGTTCAAGTGTGTTTTGTTAACCTTTGTTGGCTCGTCTTTCCTGTAGGAGTCATTCAGTGAGCATCAGGCTTTGGTTTCCAGCTATAGCAGATGGTATATACAGTTAAGAGGATTACTTTAAACAGGTAACCAAATACAGCAAATCCAGATAAAGACATGGATACGGTTTCAAAATATCAGCAGAATCTGTTGAACCCTGAAATATCACCACTTATCTGTTTATTAAGGGGAGGCGTCTTTGTCCCAGTACACTGGGTTTCTGGACTGAAACTGAGTCCTGCCAGGTGTTTTGGGGTTTTGAAACTAAGAGAGGAAGGCTTCGACTATTGTACAGAACCAAAAGTATCGAGGGGATGTGCTCATGTTCACCTCCACAGTTTATTTCATGGGCGTAATCCGAGAACGCCACTTATTTCCTCAAATGTCTCTGACCTTAAAGCTGTTCTTCTGGGAGTGACTTGAAGTGATTGACTGTTGAGGACATCACTCTGAGCCATGTGAGTAGTCGGAGATATTCTAGATATTAGTGTGTACAAGTGGACGTACTCACCGTGGCCCATTGGTTTGTGGACCCCGCTGTTTGAAGCCTCGAGATCGCCATTTTGGCTCCTTTTTTATTTATTTTTTTTGGAAACAGAAGTGAAACGAGAGGCCGAAGCAACCTGACGCACAATAATATTTTCAGGCGACCAAATTTTCACTGAAAGCACACCATGAAGGGGTTAAATTTGTAAGATGAAAACACGGACAACACCCGGACTGGACATGTGGTCGTGACCTGTCAATCAAGATGTAGCCACGGCTCATTTATTCTACTCCAAATATGATCATAATTTAGTAAATGAACATCAGGATGTATGACAGAAGACTTGAAGCTAGCAAATTAAACGATAAACTCATGTTTACAATGTTTTTACTGAGGTAATAAATCAAGTGAGAGTCATTTTCTCATAGACTTCTATACAATTTGACGGGTTTTGCACCCACAGGAGTCGCCCCCTGGTGGCCATTAGAAATAATGCCAATTTTAGGTATTTCTGTATTGGCTTCACTTTGTCAGACTTGGAGGTCGACTCCTGGTCTCAGAGGGTTGAGATTAGTTCAAATCATGAACCCAAACCATAGCAAACCATCCAGTCGTAGTCAAATCCTAATTTGCACATTTAACTCGCACTAAGATTACAGTAATCAGGTAAGTACGTTTTCTTTCAAGTCAAGTTTTCTCTGCAGACTTTCCTGAATTGAATAGTTTTCAAACAATAAAAAACAACCTTTCTCCAACATATCAACGTAGAAATGAATTCTTATGAGTTTCAAATGGCAGAAAAATGAAAAGCAAAACGATTTACTGCTTGTTTTGGGGGGATTAGAGCACAATTCACCGGCAGTTCAAGCATACAGTGGAACATTTAGCCCTTTCACATCTGCACAGACAATAGTGCCTGCACTGCTTTTTTTTTTCTGCCTCCCAACCCCCACTGACTTCCTTCTTTCTCCCTATGTGTGCGTACGTGTGCATGTGTGTGTGTGTGTGTGTGCATGTGTGTGTGTGTGTGTCAATAAGTGTGTGCATTCTCCCCCTCCAGCACAAAGCTGCTATTGGTTGGCCAGTTTTGTTGGAGGGAAAACGGAGCGAGTAGCAGGGAGAGTGCAGCAGAGAGATAGTGCTGACTCAGGCACTCGGCCCCATTGTTCTGGCGGTCTCGTAACCCTACACCTCGCTGCTTCCAGCCAGACAGCCCATTGGCCGGCCGCAAGTGCTGGAGCCAGTGGGACTGCGGTGTTAAACAGCGCCGAAAAAAAAAAAGAGTCTTATCTCTACCTCCATTAGTCCCACAATGAAAGAATTCAGCAGCCAAAAATCACAATAGACACAGGGCCATTCAGGTTGTGATATCTCTGCAGCATCTCGACGAGTCAGGGAGGTATTTTGGTGATCATCGGGCCATTTTATGTCCGTGGTTCTACCTGTTTTGTTGTGCTGCTTTAACGGCTTTTTAGCCAGAGGCTTTCTTCGGGTGGAGGTGTGTCAGTCGGGATGTTTGGTTGGCTGGTTTTCGCCCCGTGAGGCCTTGACAATGACGTTTTGTAGTTTAGACCAGTGTTTCGCAAGCTTTCGGTCCGTGGACCCTAAAAGAATAGCGACGTCTATTTGTGATCCCGGTTATGACGAGTTTTTCGTGCAACCGGTTCAAGCAAAGAGGGTTTTTTGTTTTTGTTTCGAGACCCAAAAAAAAGGAACAAATATCCAGTTTTTCACAAGTAAAAGGCAAACATTAGGAAACATTATTTTGTGTACTACAGAAGAAAAAAATAATGTTCTTCTGCTTTGCTACCTTGTTAACTTAAGAAAAAATGTTCATGGAGGACCACTGAGATTTAAAATGTCTTTTTCCTGCCCAAAAGGACAAATATCATCCTTTTACATAAAAGACACAAGTAACAGACTTTTAAAAAAGCTAATTACTTGAGTAATTCTGTGCCAGGACAGTACTCAGTGTTCAAATAGTCATTAATTATGTTGTTATTTTTATTCTTGCATGCTTATAAAATAATCAAATTTCATTCAAATTCACTTTAGCTATTTCGAGAATCACAAATGCATATTTAACTTCAGAAGTTCGGCGTCTCTTTTGCAGCGTAGGTGAACGAAACGAAGACACAGAAACCCTTCCACGTGAGTTCCAACCATGCCCTTTGTTCACTGGCAGACTTCCTTATAAAACACAGCACATATTGTCACGATACCACAGGAGAAATGATACGGGGGTCGCCTTCAGAAGACAGATTACTAGCTAACAAATCAAGGCTCGACAGGGGAGGAAAGTGAGAGTTGCAGCAGCGCCAGTAATGGGATCCCCAGTTAACTAGGCCATTTAGATCCTCAAGGTGATTAATAGCTCGGGCCTTGCGACAGAGAGCTGACTTGAGTGCGCTGCAACGTGTAAGGAAGAAGCCGAATAACATGTTTTATGTCACTTTGCATCAGCTTTCTGTCTCTGTGACTCTGTATTGGGTTCGCGGTTGCACCGGGGGGTTATTTGGATAAGATGACACAGCGCTGGCTTGACGTCCACGCCTCAGGCACATTCAACATTAAACAGTTTAAACACTTTTGCACTTTTGTTTCTGTTCAGTCTGTGTTGCAACACGAATGTTCAAATACATATTCAAAAACACAAACTCAAATTATGTCACATGATGGCCTAAAAAGACCTTTCCCCATAGACTTACATGAGGAAAAAAAGAGACATCTTTAAATCAATATATGAACATTTGAATAGCCCAAATTTGAATGATTTGGTCATGAAAGTTGTTATGTTCCTTCCTCCATTCATGTGAATGAGTTTGAGAAGGAGAAATAGTCAATAGTTTGCTCTTTGCGCCCAAAGATGAGGAAGATCTCAATAATTGTTTCACTGAAGTTACTCATCATGCATAATGGTCTCTTTCAGAGTTATGAATTGTTTATGTGTTGTCTTTCTCAAAGTTGACCAACAATATTTTCTACTTGAATGTAGGCATAAAAGTAGAAGGTACAACTCCTTTAACATTGAAATTCCATCAATACACATGAAAAAACTTCTTTTTTTTTTACAATTCACCTTTGACTTATTTTCTTTTTAACGGCAGCGTTACATTTCATTCCAAGTGAACTGTACCTTTGCAAAAAACAACGTGAGATACATAAGTAACATACCTCTGCACAGGATGACCGTGAGAAAGGAAAGTCTCAGGATTACAGCTGATTACATTTCTGCTGCTTATCTTTTATTGTACACCAGTTGGTTGAAGCGGTAAAAACGGTTTCATTGTGTTGATAAGAGTCAAATTATGTATTATATCCATTTCTGCCAATATAAGATTATCGTATTCTGACGGGAAAAAAAGTGCAAAAACTAAAAAAAAAAAAACTTTTTGTGAACCGTGAGAGCAGGAATATCTAAAGATGCAGAAATGTGCGCCTTCAGGCCCCGCTCAGCCTACACGCATGTTCACACGGATATATTCACCCTCGTCGGCGTTTTTTTTTTTTCCGCTCTCAACAGTGAGCGCGTCACATACAAACAAACGTCCCGTTTCCACGGCCTCACAGCTGAGACATTGTTTGCCCGTGACGCCGGACAATATATTCCCCTGAGCCCACGTTTATTAGATTCCGCCCTGGTTGTATGAATATGGAGGAGGGCCGGGCGCTGGAGGGTGGAGGAGGGTGGGGACAGGGGGGGGGGGGCACAATGCCTCGGTCCTGTCCGGGTCTGCACATCACGCTCGCTCACAGATTGTAAAGTTCTACCCACGGACACGGCGGCAGACAACAGGGCCCTTTCAGCTCGAACTCTGCCTTCTGGCAGCGCGACGTTGTGTATCGGTGCGTGCACCTCTCCTGGGAACGCCGGCCGGTGGGTTAAGTGTCATTCGAATCGTGATTAGAACTCCTCAACGAACGCTATAAATGAACTTAATCTGTGAGTAAAGTTGACGGCACAGTTTGGAAATTCATGGATTAGCGTAGCTCAGAATCCACGGGTCGCTTGTTTGTGCTTTTTCCGGCTCTCCTTTCATGTGGAGTTCAATCACAAAGGGGATCGACTGTGAGTGAAAAGACTAAATTTAACTCACTTTGAAGGATATCACCCCCCCCCCCCCCTCCACCCCTCCGTGGCTGTACACGCAAACCCAACGTGTGTGTTGGTATATTTGCAACCAAATAAAAGCTGCCATCCGTGCTTTTATGTGCAGTGGGCCTTCTCTGAGGAGCAGTTTTTTTTTGTTTTTTACCTGCCGTCCACAATCGGCTTTCCTCTCTCCTGGAGAAAGCTCATTTATTTATACTATACTCATACTCGTAGCTGGTATTCTAATCGGCTTTTTCGCATATACATTTTCTGACAGTATTGCTGAGACAGCAGGAAGAGGAGAAACCGTGACGTCCATCTTTGTATTCATAATAATCACATCCAGCATCTAACTCCTTTATGCCTCGACTGGTTTCCCTGTAAGTGCATGTTTAAGCTCCGGCATCCTCCACCCTGTACACTGCAGTCGCTCGGCTCATTTGTCTTCTCTCCCGTTTAGTCTTCCCTTCCTCTCCCCTCCTCTTTTTCCTCCCCTTGGCTCTCTTGGTTCAGGGGGTACAATCAGCTGTCTGGCCCTCTTTTTTTTTTATCCCCATGTTCCTTCAAAGAGTCAAAGCGGGGCCTCTCTGAGGTATTAAATATCTTTATTAAACTGCTGCTTTGGGGGCTTTCCCCCGCCCTCGGCCCTCCTGCCTCCTCCTTTTCTCCTCTGTACACCCCGACTATCCCCACAAACTTGGCCCCAGTCGCCTCCTCTTCAAAGGCTCCCGCCATGCGGCTTCTGCTGGCTACCTGCTGCGCTGCAAGATCGTGCACAATGGCCTACGTCGGTCCCCGCTGCGTTAAACCAGGCAAGCTCCACCACACTCGGCTGGGCCACATCTGACGGGGAGGTGGAGGGGGAAGACTTTGACCAGGCGGAGTCCACCGGATCAGGGAGTTGAGTGAGACGGAGGAGGAGGAGGAGGAGGAGGAGGGAGAGAGGAGAGAAGAAGGAATGGGTTTCGTAGGCCAGCTGTGTCATGGTTTAGTGACTGCCATCAAAAGACGAACTCTGGAGTCACCAAATTGTACCCCGCACACAAACAAATGCCTTTTTTCTTTCGCTTCACGCACGTAGTCACTGTGTGGAACAGGGACGGTGTCGGGGATGCGAGCCGCTTCAACAAGAACTCACACCCTTTAACAGATGGTTGCAACAAATTTGTATCCTCACAGGCCCTGACACACACACACACCCCTCTCTCTCTTTCTCTCTCCTGACTCGCATTATGTTAAATCCTTAAGCTGTGACGGTGAGCAAGTCATCTGTCATCGCCGTGACATCACAGGAAATCAAACGGCGGGCTGCTTACGAAATATCGCAGAGCGTACAGCACTGGAATGTGACAAAGACCATCATGAAAAGCGACTAGATGAAAGGGATTGTTGATGTTTTTACATCCGTCTGAATTGTGGTGTGACACATAGCTAAAATGAATAAATATAACACATAAACTGTGGTTGGATTTCTTTGCATATTAAGAAATGTTGGTCAGGCTTGTCAGGAATGTTCATAGCTCTTTTTCCCCCCCAATGTATTTAAAATGAATATATTTTTGCTTATTCTCATAATGTTGAGCGGCACATGTCGACAGTTAACCTGCCGGTTACTAACGCACCTGTTTGAGGCAGCGCTCACATTGCAGCGCTCAAACACAAAGCAATCAAAGGATTAAAACCATAGAAATAGAAAAGGAGAAGATGCATTTGACAAAGGAAAATGGGGTTTGTCTTTGTCGTTATGGTGATAACACACGTCGACTAAGTGTGTCGCACAACGTCGCTCTGCCGTTAGCCGTCAACGGAGGTAGACACAAAGCCGGCGTCTGTTAAGGCCAAATCTTACTTTCTTTCTAAGGGACACACTAGACGCTCACACACACACACACACACACACTATACACACACACTATACACTCACACACACACTCGACGCTGCTGTGTTACTTGTCACGCCAACACCAGTGAGCCCACTACAATTTGGTTTGGACGCTAGTTAGCCCGCGACAAAGGTTGCAATGGCAACAGGAGACATACAAATGGCCGCCGCTCTGATCATTCTGCCACGTCGATTTGAAAATAAATGTCCTATTCTATTTCTAGAATTTAAACAATAAAACGTTTAATTATTATTATTTTCCTATTATTTGATTAGCCTATAAGGCCTTTTTATTATTCTGCAGTTACACACATGGAAATACATTTATAGAAGACTCTGCTTTGAACATATTGAGATAGATTGTGACTTTTTTTCATCGTTTTATTATACACCGAAATATTCCCTTCTTCCTTTGTATTACGTGTTTGTATGATCTCCTGGTGTAAACCACTATGAGCGTCTAACATCTCAGTCATCTTCCCCACATCTCGGCGTGTAATCTAGTGTAACGTTTGGCCATTTTCCCCCCCCCCCCTTGTTGACTGACTTCTTCCAGTGTGAAGTGGCTGCTTGTAAAACTACACTCTCAAAGTAGCCTCCCCCCACACGGCCAGTTGCAGCGCACTCTTTGTCCACCACAATGTGAGCCGAGGAAACAAAGGCGCCATTGCGGACCCTGAGGTTTTTTGGGAGCCGTCTGTCACTCAAACCCATTGTTGACATGTGCAGGGCTCAGAGGACAATGGCACTTTGTGCGAGGAGAGAGCCGGGACACACCCTCCTTCTCCGATATCTCTAGCTCTTATCTCTCTTTCTGTCACATTTTGCTACAGTTTTATATTTTCCATTTGATTTTTTTTCTTCTTCTCATTCTATCATTTTAAAGTGTTTGTTTTTTTTATGTTGTGGATTTAGATTAGCTTGGTCACGTAGTGACTCTCTCACAGGGATAGTTGAGGTGATCACGGCTAACATGCAAGCCAGGAACATGCTAGCACTAGCCAGTAAGAAAAATCTGAGCATCTTTCTATTTACATTATATAGAGTGGAATTGCACATTTCTTTCCATTTAGAATAGTTGCAGCTGGGACAATAATAAACAGGAGAGTGTTTGTTGTAATGATCTGACCTGGAAGCCATTCTAATAAGTAAATAATAATGTTATAATCCAACACAGCAGACCTAACCAAAACCGGCTGGTACTTAACAGCTAACGGATAATAGCTTCCTGCATTTCTTTAGTTGTTCGGTTGAATATTCAAATATTTACGGCTGTTTTTATTTTGTTTCAAACATAGAAAATGAGCCAAAAACAGTGAAATACTCAATGTTGTACCATTTACTGTTCAAAACAGATCGGACCTGCGAAGGAGGACTTTTTCAATTCATCCATGATATGAAATTAAACAGCGATTATTGTTGTTGACGGACAAATAGTGCGTCGCTTGTAATGTTGCTGCTGCAAAGAGTTCTGGTCCGGTGTTCTCTATGCTAAAGGACAAAAGAAAGGAAGGATTGAAGTACCCTTCCTTAGCATTTAGAGAATTCAAACAGCTCTTATCGTGGCTGCCACTTAATGCTTGAGGGTCATTTCACTCAGTCAGAACCTTCCGGAGCAAAAAAAAAAGACTGTTTGACTTCGGCTCAGCTCTTCAAAAGTTCAGCGCTGCCAAGACAGTTTGCTACAAGTCAAAAGTGCATGTCAGAGTGAGGCTTCCAACCAAATGTTTTACTCCAACAATACAGCGCATGACCAATATAAATAGAAACATATTATAGAAATGTATTTCCCTTGTTTTTTTTTATCACAAAATCACTTTTACTTTCGATGGAGACAAATTTCGCAATAAAAAAAGATGTCACCGATGCTGACGGAAAGTAATCAGCTTTATTGCAAATGAAAAATAACTTTATTATCAATGTATTTGTTTGATTAAACTCAGTAACAAAACTTGTCTCGACAGTTTCTGTGTTTCTGGCTTCGACTTCTTTGTTTCTCTACAGTCCTGTAAGTGGACCAGGAGGTCAAGGCGAATAAAGTTTGGGATTGTTCGAAGACCACAGGCAGTCCGGCAGTGTGAGGCATCACAATTCGGCCCTCTGACCCCCGATGACATCATATGACTGCCTCTCGTGCGTCTTTCGTGAACCGAGGGGGTCAAGATTATTCAGTGGACTTTCAAACAAGCAAAGAGTAAGTGTCTCGGAGTGAGAGGCTCTGGACAAATTATGTGTGTTTGCTCTGAAAGGCAAAGCCATTGACATCGTATGAGTCCGTGATTGTGTGAGTGAAGGGCACGCACACACACGTTGCAGTGTGTGTGCGTGTTTGTATCCATCTTCTAACACTTTAATTTAATGCTTACATCTAATATGCGTTCTTAAAAACCCTAACAGAGCTATTTGTTTTGTCTGTTTTGTCCTTGAAAGTGACGTCATTCGGTTCGCTATTGTGGTGATTTACATCACAGTGTTGATGGCCCACGTTCACTCGCAACTTGTTACAAGAGCCAGCGCTATTCAGGGACACTTGACGTGACACAAGTTGATAAGGTTTACTGAGTTTATGACTCACTGTTATTGCTTCTCTTCGCATCACTCCAGTATCTGCCTTCCTTTCATTCCCCAACGTTTCTGCTGAGTCCATTAAATTTGATTTTATTGTTCGAAACTCACACGAAACACGTGCGTAAATATACAAGACAGAGCTTGTCATATGACATCACCCACTGAGAATCTATCTACTGAAAATTGTGTGTTCCTGGTTCCTGGTATAGAACAAAGTTATCAAGCATAAGACAACAATGTTACAGAGTAGTGGTGTGTGTGTGTGTGTGTGTGTGTGTGTGTGTGTGTGTGTGTGTGTGTGTGTGTGTGTGTGTGTGTGTGTGTGTGTGTGTGTGTGTGTGTGTGTGGAGTTATGACTCATGACGTAATGTAATCTGCTGCTGTTAAACACATGAAGTCAAACCAATGCTGATAAAACGTTAATGAGTGATGAAAATCAAATGTGATGGCTAGTCGATGATGAAATATCTGAGTTTCCCTTCCGTGCCATTTCCTCGTTATTCACGTCTTTGTTTTCTGAGAAGTTTTTCCACACCTGCAAATCACGTGTATCACGTGTATACATTCAGCAGCAGAGGGATGATTGATTCACTTGAGCAACTTGTACATGTCCTGGGGCTAAATGTCAAATATAAAGGAGCAGTGTGTATAAACGAGTGCCATCTGGTGGTGAAGTTCCAGATTGCATCCAATTGAATACCCCGCTGTGAGTTTCAGGTGATTTACACAATGATGAAAACATGGTTATAAATGTCATATTCGATTCCTGCCCAATAAATACCATTAAGTCGTACACACTATAGTTCCTTTAACAGCTTGGGGAAAAATTAAGTAAGTGCCTTGGTAGACAAATCTGAATTTTCCAACTTTCTTTCCTGATTTCACCTTCATAATCTCACCTTATCTTCACGCCACGTCTGATTCACCCTACACGTCTTTATTCCCAGCAGCACACAAACTACAATTCCCACCACAACAGGACAATAGCTTTAAATCTAAGGCTCATTGATTTTGGTTATTAACAGAAATTAACACTAAATGTCAGCAGTGCAGATCCATTTGAATTGATTCTCAATAAAGAAGATTGTGTACACAACAGTTAACAGTAAACAAGGTTCTGTTGTGGCACGCAGGCACAACAAAGGGAGATGAAGACACAATGCAGAAGAACTGCTGGCTGATAGAGTCCCACAAAATAAAATAAAGGTTTAAACTACAATGTTTGCAAAGCCTCTGTTGCCTTTGTTCCTACAACTTTGACTTGTTTTTGACGAGTTCTGCCCTCAGGCGCTCCCTGAGCTCATGACCAGCAGCCTCATCTTAATTGCCTTGCATCATTTCTCCACAGACAGACACACACACACACACACACACACGCGCACACACACACACACACACACACACACACACACACACACACACACACACACACACACACACACACACACACACAGCGTTTCTAGAAGCTCTATTTCTGGCCAGAGGCACGAGGAGCTCTCAGTTGCTTCTCCTGGCCTCTTGAGTCAACAGGGGCAGGATGTCAAAGGTCAAAACTGCTTGAATGAGGCCCAAGGAGAGAAGAGGAGGATGGGAAGGGGGGGAGGGGGTTAAGTGTAGGAGGAGGAGGAGTGCAGGACACCGGTGGGGGTGGAGGAGGAACAAACAGAGGGGGAGATTTTGGCGGGAAAACGGAGACGGACCTGGAAAGTCACCTCTTGCAGACAGACGATGAGTCAGTGTCTGCCTGCCTCAGCCCACCGGCCTGCAGCCTCTGAATCACACTCACATGCTCATGCACAAGCACAGACCTCAGCTATAAAGGCGTGCACATGCACACACACACACACACACACACTCACACACACACACACACACACACACACACACAATACACTAACAGCATACACACTCAAACAATGGCTGCACCTTTTGTAGTTGCCCCCCTCCTTCACACACACTTTAAGACGATGTCATCGTTCTTTGCCTCTGTGGCATTGCTACACAAGCATGACTCACCATTTTTGTGTGTGTTCACTCATGCGTGTGTGTGTGTGTGTGTGTGTGTGTGTGTGTGTGTGTGTGTGTGTGTGTGTGTGTGTGTGTGTTGACTCATAAGGTCAAGGTCCACATTCTGAGCCATGATGTCACTTATCACTGACTAATCCTCTCTGAACAATTTGAAGAAAATAGGACATAGAGCGGGAAGAAGAGGGAAACTGGAGGGAAACTTTAAGTGTCACTTTGTTGTGTGTGTGCCTGTGTGTGTATTTGCAACGCACAAACCATTGTCCCGTGCCATTCACGCATGTGTTATACATGCACAGTTTAAGCCTTTAATTACACACACACCGAGTACTTAGAGCGCTAACTGAAAGAAACACAAGTATACGTCTCTTCCACACACGAAAAATAAGACACAGAAGCAGTAGCAGCTTCCACCACGGGTATAAAAGTAGGCAAAGTTGTCTAATCACATGCGTATTAGCTCCATGGGCAAATACATGTACATGTACATTTATAGTCCACACACTTCCTCTAAATGAGCAGTGTATAAACACATCGACATCACCTCCACTTCAGTGAAATGATTAGGACCCGTGGCCAAATTAAACATCCCCTGGACCCCAGCCTGGGAAATGAACTCATAGCTAAACCCATGACATGGCCCACTAGACACGAAAGCCCTCATAGAGCGAGCCATTCAGCCAAAAGGTGGGCAACGGCGGAGTGGCAGCGGGCCCGCACGGATGTGGCAGGAGGCTGTGATGTCAGCAGGGTCCCCGCCTGCCTTGCCAAGCAGCGTGGCGGCGGAGCAGAGCAGGCCTGTAGTCCCATGCCAATGCAGGTGCACCGATAAACACAACAATATTGACGGCTTGGCAAGAAACGCCCAAGGACACGGAAAGTCCGGGTGCATATTTCACACTTGCACATACAGGATGTGCGCCTGCGTGCATGGAAGTATACAAAATAGCCTGTTTTTGAGTTGTTTGCTTGTGTGTTTTTGTAGCATTCATGAGGCTGCCGTTGATTATAGAGGAAAACATGTTGCAGTGAATATATACATATATACATACACTTTTATGTAATCCTGGCGCTTCATATTTGGCCCTGTGTTGGGAGGAGTTTGGACTGGACTAAGACCGCTACTGATTGTTGTTAAGAGGAGTCAGATAGGAGTTGAATAGGATGTCTCTCAGAGGCCCTCTCTTGCTTTTGCCAAGGTTGACAAGAGTAATAAAGTTCGCCATCAAGTTTCGCACCAAGGAGCCTCTGAGTGATTGGTGGTGTAAAAACTCAGAAAAATCAACCTTACTGCAGAAAAAGAATCACGTTGCTTTTTTTCCGCTGCATGAAATGTGCATTCTTTGTGAAAGAATGCACAGTTGCAAGAATCTCTATGGCTTGTGCATTAGTGTCTCTATGTCAAGCTTCAAAGGTACTTTTTCTCAGCTGCCTAACTGAGAAACTCAAAGTACAAATGTGGCAGCATGGAAAATACGAGGCAACTGAACAGAAAACAAACAACAACAAAATAACGTACATTGTACAAGGATGTAAATGAGACCGAGGTGACAAATGTGTGGGATTATTATCGACACAGGCAATTTTATTTAAGTTCACTTCTCGCTGCTGAATGTAGCCAATGTGTTGTTTTTTCTACAACAGATAATCTGTAATTAAAGCTAAATTATGACTGAGATATATGACAACAATCATTCCCTGTGGCGAGGTAAAGCCGTCTGGCTCCCAGACATGCTGCGGTGGAAACACGACAGTTTGGAAATCCCACACGGACACGACATCACGTTAACAAGAGGGAGGGAGGTTCCCCTCCAACACTGTCATGTGTGTTTCATGCACGCCATCCCGGGACAGGGTGAGAACATTTTCTCTTCCAGCATGTCCCTGATTCACACGCTCACATGTGGCCGCTGCTGCTGCCGCTGCCGCTGCCACTGCCGCTGCCGCCGCCGCTGCAGCTGGACTGTCAAGGCCGAAGAAGAAAAGGATTTGAGATATCCAGACTTTTTGTTATTTTTTAACCATAATCAAAGCAACTTGAGCACATGTGCTACAACACAATAATGGATCCGTACTTGTACAGTGCTTTTCTAGTCTTCTGACCACTCAAAAAGCGCCTCAACACTACATGACATCATTCACCCATTCACACCCTGATGGGAGGAGCCACCATGCAAGGTGCCACATCAGGATTATTAACCATTTATTTACTGTAGGCACAGCTACGGGAGCAATTTTAGGGTTAAGTGTCATGCTCAAGCGGAGTCGGGGATTGAACCACCGATGAAGGACGATGCTCACGACTGAGCCACAGTCGCCCCTACAACATATTCATTAATTGAGAGTGCAGTTTTCTTTTCTTTTTTTCTTTCAGGTAATTCCCATTCAGCCTTTTTTAGACATCAAATAAACAGACAACAGATAAAAACAACGCTAAGAAAGAAAAGAAAGGAGAAATAAGCTGAGACTGGGGGCAAATGACAATTAAGGATTTAACATAGAATTCACGAGACGTTTTAATTTGGCCAGAAAAAGCAGGTTTCTTTGTTGAAATTACTTTTGCAGATTATTTAAAGTATTCCAGAAAGCACCAACGCCTTCTTTCCAACATCCAATAAAATACAGCGAGGCATTTGCTGAAAGCACTGATTCCATATCTATTGATAGTTAACATTGGTTTCTTACCTAAACCTTAACCAAATCTTTTCCGTAGAGGTTTGAGAGAAGACAACACCTTCATGTAGTGTACTTAAAAGTGTCATTTGGAGGACGGTTGAAGATCATGATTGCGAGACAAAGTTTGACATCGACTTTGCCACTAAGGTCATATACTATTATTATTAGCAAGCAGGGACTTTTTTAACAGTTTCCAGAGGAAGTGAAAGTTGTGGGCACAGAGGAAAATGAGTAACAGCACAGCACATAATATGCTGTTACACTCTGAGAACTAAACAAATTGTTTGTATCTCTTCTCTTGAGTCGGAGCAGTTCAGCCAAACAAATGCCAAAAGAGATTCGGTCTTCAATTTAATCCGAACATCATTTGTGTTCTGAGCTAAATCCCGATCTACTAACTTAAGATCAAAAGAGATAATGTCATATCTGAGTGTGTGTGCAGGTGTGTGTGTGTGTGTATATGTTGTTGACCTCACTTTTTCCACCAGAGCTCTGCTTTTCTGGTAAAGTGACATGTTTTAAATGCTCGTCCACAGGTAAAGTATCCATGCGGTCTTATCTCCACGGGTTATCGTTGTGGGCCTCAGGACTCG